>NC_061826.1:35942981-35945481 GCF_019202785.1 Penaeus chinensis | reverse complement strand
AAAACAACGACCATAAAAAACAACAGGAACAGGAAACAACAAAATACAACACAAACAACAAAAAAACAAGAACATAAACAACAACAACAAAAACAGATAACGAAGCAATTACACCTAATGGAAAGGGAGATCAAAACCCGTCTAAACACTGCTAACCTTCACCTTAGAATTAGTTAAGAAGAAAATTCCCGTTAGTTTGTACCCTGGAACAAGTATATATAATTTTAAAAGGATTAAGGAATGGACGATAATGGCATCAGGAAAAGGGGGGGGGGAAAAGAGGGGGAAAGGGATAGATGGAAGGAGGAGAGGAAAGGGAAATGAGAATAGGGAAGAAGTAGATAGAGGGATAGAGAGATGGAAGGAGGAGACGAAAGGGAAATGAGGATAGGGAAGAAGTAGATAGAGGAATAGAGAGATTAAGGAGGAGAGGAAAGGGAAAAGAGGATAGGGAAGAAGTAGATAGAGGAATAGAGAGATGGAAGGAGGAGAGGAAAGGGAATTGAGAATAAGGAAGAAGTAGATAGAGGGATAGAGAGATGGAAGGAGGAGAGGAAAGGGAAATGAGGATAGGGAAGAAGTAGATAGAGGAATAGAGAGATTAAGGAGGAGAGGAAAGGGAAATGAGGATAGGGAAGAAGTAGATAGAGGAATAGAGAGATTAAGGAGGAGAGGAAAGGGAAATGAGGATAGGGAAGAAGTAGATAGAGGAATAGAGAGATGGAAGGAGGAGAGGAAAGGGAAATGAGGATAGGGAAGAAGTAGATAGAGGAATAGGGAGATGGAAGAAAGGGATAATGGGAAAAAAAGAAGTTGAAAAGAGGAAGAGTTGGAGAGAATAATAAGGAGATAAGAGAGAGGGGGATGGAGGAAAAGGGAGAGCAGAGGAAGAAAGGAAAATAGAATAAAGGATGACAGAAGGAGATAAGCAAAAGAGAGGAGGGAGAGAAGGAAATGGGAAGAGGGGAGTAAGCCAACAAGCAGAAGAAAAGGAAGATAGTATAAGAAAAATGAGAAAAATGGTATTATGACGTAAGCTGGAAAGAGATGGAAGAGAAAATAAAAGGGGAAAATGAAAAAAAAAGAAACATGGGAATCAGAAAGGAGAAAATAAAGAAGAAAATGGAAGAAGATAGGGAAGATAATCAGAAGATATGAGTGAGAATAAGAAATGGAAAATAGAAGAGAAGGGAAGAAAAAATGGAGGAATAGAAGATAGAAAAGAGAAACGAGAATAGGAACGGGGGGTATAGAAAAGGAAGAGAGGGACGAATACAGGAAGAAGGAAAAAGAGAAGAGAGAGGGAGAGAGAAATGAGGCAATGGAAGAGGGAAACATGCGGGAGAAGCAGTTAAAGAACGGGAGAAAGAGAGAGAAGAATAAGGAGAGAGGGAGTAAAAGAAAGGAGTGAAAAATAAAGAGAGAAGGAAGGAAAGGGGGAGATAGATAGAAGCAGAATAGAAGGGAGAGAGGAAGGTCAAGAATAGGAGGAAGAGAGAAAAGGTCAAGAATGCCGTAGAGAATATACAAAGAAAAATAATAATAATAATAAAGGAAGGAGACAGAAAATAGAAAGGAGAAAGGAGAAAGTAAAGGGAAGAAAAAAAGGAGGAGAAGGAGGAGAAAAAGAATAAGAAGGACACGAAACAGACCGGGTAAAAGAATGAGAAGGAAAAGAGAAAGAATAACAAAGGTGAGATGAAGGAGAGGAAAAAATATCCAAGACGAGGAAGGAATGGGAAGAGATACAATAAAAACAAGGAATAAATAAAAACAAATAACGAAAGGAACGAAACCAAAACAAATAAAAATAAGGAAAAAAAAAATCAAACAGACCCGACTCCCCCCACCCCTTCCTCAAAAAAAAAAAAAAAAAAAAAAAAAAAAAAAAAAAAAAAAAACACGAGAGAGAAATGGAGAAACAGAAGAAGGATATAAAAATAGAAGGCGCAGGACACAGGAGGCGCGGCAGGACAGCCAAGGTTAGTCCAGTGGCCAAGGAGTAATTTTGTCGTGAGTCAGACAGGTTTCCCAACTCGCAAACGACGAACTTCGGCTGCATTCTGGACCCTCCCAAACTCACGGTCACCTCGAGGCACCGTTGCAAGCGATTATGAACCTTGTGGACGTCGGTGCGTAAGGGCGGTTATCATCTGGCTCCCTCGCTCAAGGCAGCAACATAATCGCCTGCTGCTTATGGTAAAGTGAAGTGAGTAAGCAAAGACATTTTCAAGGTTTTTTTTTTTCTTTTTTTTTTCTTTTTTCTCGAGTTATATTTTTTTCTTTCACTTTTTTATCTCCCTCTTTTTTTTCTCTCCTTTTTTTCATTTTCTTGGTTCAGCGTATTCGTGGTCAGTGGCACTTGTTGGGATCTTACTCTGAGGGGAATTTAAGGAAGATGGAATGAAAGTCGAAATAAAAAAAAGGAAAAAAAAAATATATATATGCTTGTTCGTATCTGTATCTGGTCACCCATTCGCAAATATATTAGTTCCAGGGA
>NC_061826.1:35934163-35936663 GCF_019202785.1 Penaeus chinensis | reverse complement strand
ACGATGATAATGACAACTATGATGATGATCATGATAATGATGATGACAATGAAGATGATGATGATCATAATGATAAAAAATGATGATGACAATGAAGATGATGATGATCATAATGATAGATAATGATGATGAGGATGATGACTATGAAGGAAACACATACGTGATGATGTTAATGCACTATCATTTACAGGACGCAGCGTTAAACACAGAAGCAAACACACCATGATCAAAAGCAATCTAAAGTTATATAATTTCTAACACCATTAAAATGCACGAAAAATAAATCTTGTTGGTGAATTAGTAGCGTCCAGATGAAATCAGTTTTCTTTTATTTGTTTTATTAGACATCGTGATTTTTATTATTTTTATGTGTAATTATATTATTTAAAAGATGCAAACGGTATGGGTTAGTCACAGATGGTTAGTACTGTGATGATAATGTGTAGTTCAAGTTCATGTAATGCCCATGCTTGATTTACGACAGTCAGTTAGGAAATAAAAAAAATATGGTATATATATCTAGCTCTGGCTTTTTGCGAGAATATAAATCAAATATATATAACTTTCTCTCTCTCTCCCCCCTCTCTCTCTCTCTCTCTCTGTTTGTCTGCCTGTTTGCCTGTCTGTTCGTTTATTTATCAGTCTCTCTCTTTCTCTCTTTCTCTCTCTCCCTCTCTTCTCCACTTCCTCCCTCCCTCCTCCTCTTCCTCCCTCCCTCCCTCCCTTCCTCCATCCCTCCCTCCCCCTCCCTCTCCCATCTTCTCTCCCTCCCCCCTCCTCCCTCCTTCTCTTCTTCCTCCCTTCCTCCACTCCTCCTCCTTCCCTCTCCATCCCTTTCCCTCCCTCCCTCCCTCCTCCTCCTTCCCTCTCCATCACTCTCCTTCCCTCCCTCCTTCTCCTTCCCTCTCCCTTCCTCTCCCTCCCTCCTCTCCCCCCTCCTCTCTCCCTGCTTCGCTCTCATCCTCCGTCTCTCTCTCCCTCCCTCCCTCCCCAGCAACAAGAGGCCAAGCACGTGTGACCAGACAACACTGCAAATGAAAGTGCAATGGTCTGCAATCCTTCACTCTGCGTGTGGTACTTGGCGGGGGTCGAAGGGGAAGAGGAAGAGGGGAAGGAGAAGTAGAAAAAAAAGGGAGAAGAGAAGAGGGGAGGAAGAGGATGATGGAAGGGGAAGAGGGAGAGGGGAAGGGGAAGAGGGAGAGGGGAAGAGGAAGAGGGGAAGGGGAAGTAGAAAAGAAGGGGGAGTAGAAGAGGGGAGGAAGATAATGATGGGAGGGGAAGAGGAAGAAGAATAAAGGGGAAAAGAAAAAAGGGGAGGAAGAGAAGAGGGAGAGCAGGGTCGAAAGGGAAGAGGAATAGGGGAAGGAGAAGAGGGAAGGATGATGATGGAAGGGACGGGGGCAGGGAAGGATAGAGAAAGACAGGGTACGAATAGGAAGGAGAAGGGTAATATTTAAACGAAAAGGGAGTTACGGAAACGAGGAATGGGAAGAGACGGAAGAAGTAGAGGGGGTCAGGGGAAGAGTGAAAAGAAGAGAACGAAGGATGGCGAAGAGATAAGAAAAGAGAAGGAGAGAGTAAGGAGAAAAAAAATAAAGATAAGGGATAGGCGAGTGAAAGGAAAATGTCGAGTGGAGAAAGGAGATGAGAAACACAGAGGAAGCCAAATAAAAGGGAACAGAGCAAAGGGATGTAAAAGGAAGGAAGGGA
Organism: Penaeus chinensis; assembly: GCF_019202785.1. Taxonomy (NCBI): domain Eukaryota; kingdom Metazoa; phylum Arthropoda; class Malacostraca; order Decapoda; family Penaeidae; genus Penaeus; species Penaeus chinensis. The sequence continues at coordinate 35,934,953 of NC_061826.1, read as the reverse complement.
GAAGTGAAGAAAGGAAGGAAAGATAATAAACAAGGAGAGAATGAAGGAGGAAAGGAAAGGGGAGAGGGGAGAAGGAAGGATGGAGGAAGAGAAACAGAGAAGGTGAGAAAAAAAGGATGGAGAGAGAGCAACAGAAAAGAAGTAAGGGGAGGGAAAGGGAGAGAGGCAAGGAAAAAAGAAGAAGAGAGAGAGGAAGTGGGATAAGCAGCGAAAGAAGAGAGAAAATAGAAATAGAAAATGAGAGAAGCAGTGAAAGAAAAAAAGAGAGAGAGAGAGGAAGCGAGAGAAAAAAGAACGGGAAGAAGCGAGAGAAGAAACAAGAGAGAGAAAAGAAGTGAAAGAAGAGAGAAGAGAGGAAGTGAGACAGAAGAACGAAAAGAGAGAAGAAATTAGAGAGGAATTGAGAGAGTCAGCGAAAGAAGAAGAGAAGAGAGGAAGTGAGAGAGGAAAGAAGAGAGAGAGAGAGGAAGCGAGAGAGGAAATAAGAGAGAGAGAGAGGAAGTGAGAGAGGGATAAAAAAAAAAAAAAAAAAAGAGGAAGGAAGAGGAGGAAGTAAGAAAAGCAGCGACAGAAGAACGAAGAGGAGGAAGTGAGAGAGACAACGAAAGCAGAGCAAGAGAGAGGAAGTGACAAGGAGGAGAGAGCCTAAACTAAAGGGTTCAGGGCCGAGGCGATGACTAAGGGTCCCAAAGCACATTCATACAACGTTGCCGGGGATTCTTATGTTGCAAGGCACTTCAACACGTGTTGCACTCCCCCTCGACCCCTCCTCTCCCCTCCCCCCACCGTC
>NC_061826.1:35919163-35921663 GCF_019202785.1 Penaeus chinensis | reverse complement strand
AGAGAGAGAGAGAAGAAAGAGAGAGAGAGACAGAGAGAGAGAGAGAAGAGAGAGAGAGAGAGAGAGAGAGAGAGAGAGAGAGAGAGAGAGAGAGAGAGAGAGAGAGAGAGAGAGAGAGAGAGAGAGAGAGAGAGAGAGAGAGAGAGAGAGAGAGAGAGAGAGAGAGAGAGAGAGAGAGAGAGAGAGAGAGAGAGAGAGAGAGAGAGAGAGAGAGAGAGAGAGAGAGAGAGAGAGAGAGAGAGAGAGAGAGAGAGAGAGAGAGAGAGAGAGAGAGAGAGAGAGAGAGAGAGAGAGAGAGAGAGAGAGAGAGAGAGAAAGAGAGAGAGAGAGAGAGAGAGAGGGAGAGAGAGAGAGAGCCTACTATACGCACAGAGCTCGAGCGGTTCCAACAGAGGCCTCAGCTCGTGCCAGGTTACGCTAAGCAGAAGAGTAGTTAGTATTGTTACACTAAGGGAAGGTTAACGTATAGCGCCGGTTCCCTTATCACTAATATCAAATTCCTCAGCGATCTTTTGGATTGTTGGATAAAAGATTATGTACGTTACGTACGCGATATTTCGCATTAGGTTTTAGTACAGCGAGAGGACAAATTGATACAACTATAAAAACATTGCATAATACATACATAATTTTAGAAACAGCTACGCAATGTGACACAAATAAACATATGACACATATCTCTAAACCAGTAGATAAGCATTAGTAAGAAACAACTTAAACACTTATCGCTACTCAATAAGTGAATATCTTATTTCTCCCCCTTGCCCTCCCTCTCTCTCTCTCTATCCTTGCTCTTCCAACGTCATATATGCTGTATTATCTTTACACGTTTAAGTATTCAGTATATTCAGCAACTCAATCCCATTAATGCATATTCACGTGACTCGTCTTAGCAAAAGGCAGAGGAGATGCACATCGGCACAAATTCACTCTCACGGGAAGTAGGGCAACGGCGAACCAAAGCGGGTTGTGCGTCTTCTCTACGTACGGCGTGAAGGTTAGGCGTCTGAACTGCATTTCAGATTTATAGTTCGTTCTGTTTTGATTTATTTACTTTTTGTTTTTTTATTTATTTATCTTTTTTACTGGCGCTGTGTATCAGATTGTGATAGAAAGGAGAAAAAATTGGGAGAGAAAATGAAATGTAGTAAGCTTACTGTGCTAGCTTGGCGCACGCTGACAGCACGTGCAGTCTCTCTCGTCTTTGTTTATATATGAAAAACTTCCAAAACATAAATTGTGAAAATGGATATTCAAACAAATAAAACTCACCCAGGGTATTTTCAAACTTTAATTAAATCAAGTTCGAAAAAAAAATATAATAGGAGGAGGCAAAGTAGTTTAGGCTGAGGAAGGGAGAGGCTGTAGTTCTCCCCTCGACAGCCTGGTGGGAACTGACATCCACGAACCAGCCTTTACGAGCCGGGGACGCAAAGCTGGTCACATGCGCCGGAGATGCGTCACACTCGCACGTTGTGACATATTCTAACATTTTGATCTACCTCATTCTTTGTTGCGCCTTATTATCGCTACTTAGCTCTCAACTTATAGATTTCCTAGTCTCTTGCGTTCTAGAGAATTATCACTGCCATCTCGATAGTGTAGGATTTATTAGTTAGAATCCCCAAGAGCGAAAATGCAGTCGAGATATGACACTCTACACGAAAAATCATAAAATCTACGAGAAAATATGGAAATAGACGTGTAGGTGATTCAACCGAGTCGTGTGGACGTTCCTCTTGCCCGATTGGCTGAGCGCGAGTGACGTCACTGTCGCCACACGCTACTCACTCCTCGCATTCAGTCAGAGTCTGTTTACTACAGACTCAGTTGCCCTTTTGCCGTGCGTGGATGAAGACGCGCCGCTGCGTACCGCGAGTGTTTTCTCATGGACTCGGCCTGTCAGCACGACGGCAAAATGTTACCCCATGCAAATTACGAGAGAATCCCTGTACAGAGCACGCGAAGTGCTGTCTTTGGATCTATGCTTGTCGATGACAAGTCCAACACGCCGTATTCAGACGCCACACAGGTAAGGATGAAAAATCATACGAGTTTTGTGGACTTTGTTTCTGGAGGCCTGTCGCTCCCTGCAGCTCTGCGCCGTGACGCGAGGATGACACCAAGTGACGCTGCCAAAGGACACTCTCTCTGGATTTAGATCAACACATGTGACGATGATTTGTTATATTATTGGGTTGAAAGTCGCGAGGGGCGAATTGATAGTGAGATGCTAAGGAGTAACAGGATGCATGTGTGTTGTTGTTTATATGACTACTCCTGAAGTAGGGTAATGTGTCACATAGGATTATTTTGTCATATCTTACTCTTTATGGAGCTTTAGCGCTGATGATCAGATGCTGGAAATCGACAATCATGAATATAAGCGCCTTAGGTTTAATACTCGAGAACTTGGGTCATGCGTCGGAAATTTCAAGCGAGTGATGAAGCATTTTTGAACTTGGGCCGACGCGACAGATCATCCCAGCGACAGCCTTAC
>NC_061826.1:35909163-35914163 GCF_019202785.1 Penaeus chinensis | reverse complement strand
TACCTTTCTCTTTCTTCTTCTCTCTCTTTCTCTCTTTCTCTCTCTCTCTTTTTTTCTCTCTCTCTCTGTATATAAGAGCGCGTGTGTATCTGTGTCTGTTTGTACGTGTGTGTGTGCGCGGGGTGTTCGTAGCCATCACCGTAATGACGTTTTTGTAAGTCCCTGGCAAGGCCGAGGGTTCCCCTACCTCTACCCCCCTCCCCCCTCCCCCCACCCCACCCCACCCCGAACACAACCCTGTCTGGAGTTTTTTGTCCGTGTCACAGGAGGGGAGGGGCATGGTGTTGGGAGGGGAGGGGTGGGGGGGGGGGGTCTAGAACCTCTCGGGATAGGGAAAGGGATAAAACCTGTAGATGGGAGTTTTTTTTTTCCCCCCCTTACATTTCCTCGTAGGTTTTGCAGGCTCTCCCCCTCCCTCCCTCGCTCCCTCCCTCCTCCTCCTCCCTCTCGCCTCTTCCCAATCCTAACACGGGAGTGAAATGGAATAGAAATCTAGTTGTGATATATTTTTTCCCCCACCCTCTTTCCTCCCCCCCCCCCCCCCCACCTCCTGTCTCCCTCCCCCCTTTTTTCCCTTCTTTTTTTATCGTCTTTTCCCTCCTCCTTCAGGTCGTTCTTCGTCTCTCGGCGCTGATGTGGCTGAGATTGCGATAAAGTTGGTATTGGGAAAAGAATCCTTTTGATAAAGGCTGTTCCGACAAGTTTGGACTGTGTGGGTTAAGGGGAGATTCTGAAAGTTTTTCTTATGTTTATTAGGATTTTTATGTTCTCTCTCTCTCTCTATCTATCTCCCCCCCCCCCCCCCCCCCACCCCGCCATCCACTCAAAGCCTCACTCACCCACCTCGCAATAAAAGAAAGTAAAAGGAAAGACAACAAACACTCAACAAGTTGTCTCCAATGGGTAGGGAAGCAACGCCATCTGTTGGTGGGACGGGAACACTCTCGAGATAGGGGAACGGTCCGTGATTGTCATGTGTCGTTTAGTGTTGATGGCGACGTGTGGCAGTAATTTCATTGCGGCGTGGATTGAGTGAGAGAGGGAGGGGGAAGGGAGGGGCGAGGGATAGAAGGGTGAGGGTGAGGGGGAGAGGAGGGGAGGGTGAGTAAGAGGGTGAGGTGGTAGGGAGGAGATGGGAGAGCGGGGGAGGGGGAAGGGGATGCGTGGGTAAGTAAGAGGGGAGGGAGGAGGAGGGGGAGGGGGAGGGGGAGGGGGAGGGGGGAATGTGTATACAGTGAGGGGGATAAGGGATTGAAAAGGGGAAGGGGCAGAGCGAGCAAGAGCGTCGGGGAATGACAGAAAGAGGAAACGAACCGTGATAATGCCAGCCTGTCCAAACACATACGACACTGATGTTTAGATTTGCCTTTCGTGAATTACTTTTTGATTGAGTTTGATATTTTTCCCCAAATAATTTCCGATCCGGTGGCTGATCCTTTTTTTTCTGTCTCTCCGCAGACCAAGAAGCATCCTCCGAACCACATCAAGCGCCCGATGAACGCCTTCATGGTGTGGTCGCAGATGGAGCGCCGCGAGATCGTCAAGTTTGCCCCCGACATGCACAACGCCGAGATCTCGAAGCAGCTGGGGCGCCGCTGGAAGATGCTGTCGGAGGAGCAGCGCCGCCCGTACCGCGAGGAGGCTGAGCGGCTGAAGGAGCTGCACCTCCGCGAGTACCCCGACTACAAGTACCGTCCGCGCAAGAAGGGGCAGAAGGGGGGGCAGCTGAGGGGCGTTTCGGACAAGAACGGCGGCAAGGTGACCAAAGCCAAGGAGAGTCACGGCGGCGGCGGCGGCCGGGAGAAGGCCAAGAGCGTGGTCAACGTGATCAGCAACACGCGCATCACCCACACGCAGGGCCTCGAGGTCGACCACAACAAGCTGGGCATCAAGATCACTATCGACGACGACTTCAAGCGGTCGCACATGATGCCCCAGAACGGTGCCATGGCCCTCACGCCGCAGTCCCCTCCCGAAGTGCCCGCCAGCCCGCCCTGTGACCTGCCAGACTCGCCCGAGAGTGCCTCCATGTACGACGACCAGCAGGCCTTCAGCTACAACCCCGCCCACACCGCCCATTACCACTCCAGCACCAGTTCCACCGCCTCGTCGCCCTCCACTCACACCAGTAGTCGAACCAGCCTCACGCTCAGCAGCGCCACGTCCATCCACAACATCATGTCGAGCATCAGCACCGCCAGCATGATCAAGCAGGAGCCCGAGGACCCTCTGTACGAGGCCGTGTACACGCCCCAGAGCCTGGCCTCGCCCGGCCTGGCCTCGCCCCTGTGCGAGACCCCCACCACGCCCTACATCAAGACGGAGCTGAAGCAGGAGACCCCCAGTCCGAGCGCCTCGCTGGCGGTGGACCACGCGAGTCTCGACGACCTATACAACATCACGGACTTCATCTCCGTCACCGACATCAAGATGGACTTGGCTGACATCGACTTCGACGCCGTCAGCACGAGTTCGGGGTCCCACTTCGACTTCTCGAGTGTGGCCGACGAGACGGACCACCTCCTGTCCGACTGCGGCATCTCCCACACCTGGATCGGCTCCGGCGCCTTCTTGCAGTAGGCAGGAAGCCCCGGGGCCGCTTGATCCAAGGGCGCGTCCTTTTTTTCTCCTCCCCTCTTTCGTGTAGACAACGAAAGACAGAGACTTTTTAAGATATAACACTTCTGTCCAGCATAGACTTAACAGTACTCTAGTGAAGTCATTAGTATTGTACACGAGAGATCTGTTGGACGGGGACCAACTGTCCTACCCAGCTTACAAAGCCTCCATAACGGTGCCAGTGCCTTCAACCATTGTTTCCTATGACCTTTTTAACAAAAAACAAAAAAGTTAATGAAACAGTACACAGAACAGACGAACCAAAAAAACAATAATAACAAACCAGTTAAACCGCAACTTACCGCAGTCTGGTCAATATAATGGTGCACAAAGATCATCTCGGTGATGAGACAAAACTGTAGCCTTAGCAGCCCAGCCATAATGCATGTGAAACAGTCTAGTTGGTGGACGACGACCCGCAGCGGGTGAGTCGTCCTTTGGTAAACCAGTATTCTCCACGTCGTACCGTATTGTAAGAGGCTTTTTTTATTTTTTATTTTTGTTCACATGTCTTCTGTGGAAGTGATGAACCATTTTGAATATATATGTTGAATGAAATTTAAGAAAAACTGAACCAAAATTCTAGTGAGGGCAAGTGGGGCTTTGAAGGAAGGAAAAGAGAGGAGATTCAAGACAGTCATCCTATCAAGGAAATGAGAGGGAGTCTCGCAGTGTAAACAAATACTACTAAACATGTCTTTCTATTGGATCACCAGTCCACTCGTATAGTTTATTGTAATTTTCTCCGATGGTGAGGAGGCTCAAAGGAACGAAGAAAAACTGATTCTTTAGTTCTGTAAGAAACAAGTCCCTATCATTGTTTGCCATCTTTTTTTTTTTTGTAACGTTTGTGAAGAGAGAGAAGGAGAAGGAGGTGTGGAAACTCGAAACTGCCGAAGAAGAAGCAGTGCAGAGATCGAAAGTCAAGGAAGAAAGGGAAGAGGAAGAAGAGGTCGATTAGGTCGATGATTGGTGGCTGGAGGTTTGAAAACAGAAGTTACGACTGCACAACATCAGGCGACGCTGGTTCATTTGACGAAGGCGATTTGGTTGAAGAAGAAGAAGAAGAAGAGAAAAAAGCAAGTGACGAAGACGGTTGAAGATCAGGTAAAAGGACGAAGAAAAAGAAGGAAGACGAAAAGAAGAGGAGAGAGACTCGATGCTGAGGCGGAAGGATCACCGGGCAGGCCGTTCTTGTGCAGGTCTTCGGTGTTGGGCGAAAGAGAACCAAGATGTTGCTGAAGGAGCCTGTACACTGAAGGTGAGATGAGGCTCAGTTGCGTTGTTCGTGGATCCGTACATCTGTTATATATATCTTTCTGTTATATAATTTATAAATTGGGAATTCTACTTTTCAATGCAACAGGGAATTCTACTTTTCAATTCAATATGAAGCAAGCAACGATATTAACCTCTGCTTATTCTCTTTTCCCAAACAGATCGAGCCAAGAGAGCAAACCTGTAACTTGTGGTGTGACAACCTAAGGTGGTGACAGCCCATGGTAGTGACAGCCAATGGTATTGACAGCCTATGGTGATGACTGCCCATGGAGGTACGACAGCCTGTGGTGGTGACAGCCTGTGGTGGTGACAGCCTGTGGTGGTGACAGCCTCGACCAATGAACGTCAAGGAAAACCCGTGGGCATTTGGGGGAGACAAGTCTGCGTGACGTCATCAGTGCAATAAGCCAATCGCAAGGCAGTTCAGTGACGTGGGAAAAAAAAACCGTGTATCAAAAAAAAAAAAAAAAAAAAAAAAGTAGATTATGGTAGTATTTATATATTGTTACAAAATATTTTGTAAATGACATATTGTCCCAGTGATGCCGTCGGAAGAAGCCTATATCTCGTTTTTTGTTTGTTTGTTTAGGTGAATGCACAGTTATGAAGTCCGCATTCTAACGGCCTTGCAACTTGTTTTTTTTTTTTTTTCTTTCTTTCCTTCCTATGTCCTTCGTTATCAATGTACAAGCCATTTCGTTCTTGACTGCCACTCGGAGGGCATACGTTAGGAGATCATCCCAACAGTACTTAAAAAAAAGAAAAAAAGAAAGAAAACGTATGACGTCACTGAACCTGCCCCCCCACCCCTTCCCCCCATACCCCCCACCCCCCCACCCACCTAATGGCGATGGCGTTGTTGCGTAACCGTTTTTTTTTATATATAAATATATATATAAATATATATACATATGGGTATTTTGGTATGATAATGCAATAAAGAGACAAGATGAAAGAGGCAGATTTTGTTTGAAATTCTAGTCAGTACAACAATATTACTGTGTATAGTAATTAAATATGTCAAACGCTCGTTTTCTCTCGTTTTATACATGTATATTGTCACATTATCATTATTATTTACATTTTTTTCTCTCGTAGAT
>NC_061826.1:35904585-35909063 GCF_019202785.1 Penaeus chinensis | reverse complement strand
CTTCTTCCCTTCTCTTTTCTTCTCTTTTCCTCCTCTTCCCCCCCTCCCCATTCCTTCCCCTCCCTCTCTTTCCCTTCCCCTTTCCTCTCCTTCCTACTCCCCCATTCCTTTCCCATTTCCCCTTTGCCTCGTCTCCTCCCCCTCCTCCCTCTTCCCCCCTCCCTTCCCTCTCCTACGCCTTCACACCCTGACAGCCTAACACTGCTTAATCTCAACACTCTGTCGGCCGCCGGTCAGAGGAGGTCACGCAGGGTCACCCGCTTAACCACGCCCCTTTTACAGAGTTCTCCAGCACCTCCTCCAGGTAAGCTCCTGCCGATCCTCCTGCTTGTCTCCGAGCATCTGTGTTCTCGGTCGCTCTCGTCTCGCTTCTCTTCAGGTTTTATTTCTATTATTATTATTATTGTCTCTATTTGTTTATTCATTTGTTTATTTATCTTTATTGTTGTTTGTGTTTCATCATTATTATTATTATTTATTAATTTATTTGTTTATCATTATTGTTGTTTGTGTATTATCATTATTATTGTTATTATTATTTATGCATGTTTTTATTTATAGTTATTGTTGTTTATCTATCTTATTATTATTATTTATTCATTTATCTTTATTTTTATCATTTATTTAGCTTTTATTTCGGGAAGGGGAGGGGCTTATTTTGTTAAATATGTTATGAGTGTTCTCCATCTCTTTGCTGTTGTTGTTCGTGTTCATTTTGTTATCGTGATTATTTCCACTTAATATTTTTATTATTGTTCTAATATTGATTGATTTTGTTGTTATTATTGCTGTTGCTACTTCAATCTTTATTATCATTATTATTACTCTCATTATTACCATCAGCAGCATTATCATTTTATCATTATATTTTTTATTTATTATTTACTAGTATCATTATTAATACCATTATGACGATTATATCTATTGTTATTATCATTACCATTACCATTATCTTTATCATTATTATTGCTATTACCATTATCAATATCGTCATCTTATTTCTTTATAATCAATATCCTTGTAATTATCATTATTATTACTGTTACCATTATTATCATTATCATTATCATGATCACTATCATCTCACCTTTATCATTACTATTATTATTATCATTATTGTTACGTTATCATGATAATTTGGATTATTATTATCATCATTATTACTGTCATTACAGTTATCCTCATCACTCTTGTCTTATAATTATCATCACTGTCAATACTATTATTATTATTATTGTTATTATTATTGTTATCATTATTACTATCATTATTATCATCACTGTAATAGTATCAATATAACTATTGTTTCTTTTTATTATCATAATCATTATCATTGCTGATAAAAATATGGCCTTCAAGGGCCAAGCCAGGCCTTGAATGGGGCAGAGTCGGGGGGGTGGGGGGGCTACCCCTCCCAAATAACGCCCCTGATAAGTAGTATCATTAACACTCTTACTGATCAACAATGAATATCATTATCACTGAAGCTGTTGCACTTTTCTTGTTTTCGTTTGCTTCTTACATTTCTTCACATTACATACCCCCAGTCGTTCTTTACCACTTTGTCTTCATATTTATCTTCTTTACTATCGCTTACTCATTTTTCTCTTTCTCCCCTTCCGCTTTTTTTCCCTCCTCCTCCATATCTTCCTCTTTCATTTTCTTCTTTTTCTTCTTCCTTTTCCTCTCCTTTCTTTCCCTCCTCCTCCTCCACATCTTCCTCCTTCATTTTTCTTCTCTTTCTTCTTCTCCCTCCTCCTTCTCCATATCTTCCTCCTTCATGCTTTCTTCTCTTTATTTTTCTTCTTTCTCCTTCTCCTCCTGTTCTTTCTCGCCCTATTTCATTTTCATCTTCTGTTGCGTTTCGGTCTATTTACCATCGTATCTTTCCTCTCACCGTTCCTTCCCGACCTCTTTTTCTCCTGGCTGCCATAAGCCTTAAGTAATGAATGCATAGATGTCAGATTAGCGGATCATTTCCCCGCTTATCTCTATATATAGGTCGGAGTTCACGGAGAAAATGCATTATCTGATGTTGCATTTTATTGGTCTATCTTTTATTTGTAGGTTTAATGCTTCGGTTTTATTCTTTTGTTCATTTGTTTTCAATTCTTGCTTATCTAATGGTTTATTAGCTTTATAATTTTTAATTATGAAAGAGGATTAAATGCTGTAATTTTTTTTACCATTTTCACTACACCGTCATAATCGTAGTCATTGTCATTATCATTATCATCACTATGGTTATTGTTATCATTATCATCATTTACCATTATAATATTATCATTGCCATTATCATTATTATTGTTATTATCATTATTATCCTTGTTATCATCATCTATGTTATTATCAATATCCTTATTATCATTAGTATCCTTCTCATCATCATCTCATCTCCATTTCGTATATTCTTCAGTATGGTATACTAAGGGTATATTGTAACAAGTTTAATGTATAGCCTATTATTATTCATTTACACGTGATTCATAAAATCAATTATCTTACAGAGGTAATTCTGTGTTTATATCTAAATTAACTCATATCATGTATGAATCACCTATTCAGAATCATCACATAATTTTACGCTTGTCTAATTCCAAAGGCATATTCAATCTTAATTATGTCATTATATATGAATTACTCTATTGATAATGATCAAATATTACGATGTTGTTTTTTTTCTCACATTATATACGAAATACTCTATTCAGAATGATCATAGAATGTCATGCGTTTCTAATTATTAGGATATAATTACACTTACTTATTTCCTTATATACAAATTATTCCATTCAGAATTATCTCTCCATCTATCAATCCTTCTTCTACCCACTGACAAAGGCCGCGGCTGCACAAGGAAGTACACCCTACACCCACCTGCAGGTTGTCCGAGGGCCACTGAAGCGTTTACGCCTCACTTGAGGAGGATCGTTAAGCTGTCTTCGAGGGGCAACTGTAGAGGGCGTGGACAGCAGTGACTAAAATCCTTTGCCTCGTGGGGATTGGGTCGACGAGGGTGGTGGTCCGGTGGTTGGTTTGTTGATTGTCTGGTTGTTTGTCGGTGGGAAAGTGGTCGTTGAAGGATAATTGCTGTTTTCGTGGGGAGTTGTCTCTTTATCTTACGTGGCGAGTTGTTCGGGTTTACTGAATGGTCTCTTCGGCGAGGTCTCTAAAGTGATGCCTATTTTATTGAACGAACAGTGATTTTGAAAAAGGTTTCTTTTTATGCAAGGCTTGGCTCATTATTGAACTTTAGACTGAAGTTTTAGTCAGGAATTAGGAAGCTAATTCATTCTGATTTTCTTAGGCATTCGTATGCCAGGAAGATTAAGCGTGCGTGCGCGCGCACTGTATTTTTATGTTGTGTTTGAGCACAGTGAAAGGCCATGAGGGAAGAAAGTCCTTCAAAAGCTTCTCCACGGAAAGCTTTTGTGACAATAAAACAAATGTATAACAGGAAGAAAAACAGACCTGTCGGAGTTTATGTCATCTGCAGTTGGGTTCTTACATCTCTGCGTAAAGCCATGGGCTCGAACTTTGTTCGGAGTGCTATTGCTATATTATCTGAAAAAAAGACAAGAACTGTAGTCTCTTTTAACATGGGAGAGTTTAAACATTCTTAACTAAAATGACATTAGCCATCATCAACGAGCAACTATATGCCGTTATCCCTGGGGGGGAAAAACCTGTTCATTTGCTACAAAAAGAAAGGGCATTCGTTGCATAATCGGTACTTAGGTATTAAAATAATTCAATGTTTGACTTCAATTTAACGCAAGTTTCTCTGTGGTTTACAGTAGAATTAGGAGAACACTTAATCTCATACGTTAAGAGGCTTTATGAAGCAGGTTTGTTTTTTAAAAGGGAAGAAAAACAGCATTATAATTATTGATCTAACTTCTTATTTTCAAAATACTGGTATTCCCAGCCTTACCATTTACTTGTGGGGAGTCGGTTAAAAAGGTAAAGCTGGGTTTCTTTTCTGGATTTTTTTTTTTTATGATTATTCATATATTTATCTCAAGAAAAGCACAGCATAGCAGAGATTTTACTGTGAAACTGAGAAGAGTTTTGTTTCCTGCCAGATAAGGGGCAGTCAGCTGCGCCTACGTGGAAATGTGACACGCTGCCTTCACACAGATCCTGCTCACATGACACTCCGTCGTGAGTGCGCCATGAGTGGGAAAGGCCACCGGGCAGGCCAAGAAAGTCATGAATTCCGCAAACTGATTAGACCGCCCGAGAAGTCCAGGGGCTGGAAAAAAAATCATCTTCGTGGACCCTCGTTCGGAGAGACCAATTCTTGGAACCGGAAAGTGAGTGTAACTTACGTCACAGTATATCATATTGACAATGTCACACTACAAAATTCTTCTGTCCATATGCGCGATCGTTATAAATACAAACCTCTTTATGAGGATGTCAGAGGTACCTCCTAAGGAATGTAGACATACAGCTAGCACTAAAATATGCCATTG
>NC_061826.1:35892085-35897085 GCF_019202785.1 Penaeus chinensis | reverse complement strand
CACACACACACATACACACACACGCACGCACGCACACACGGAAAGAGGTATGAATGTAGCCAATTTTGTCTTTTACTTTTGCGTTAAAAAATAAAAGAAAAACATAAAAATAAATGAATAATTAAAGTCACGAAATTTTAAGTGTCCTACTTTAAAATGTTTTTTTTTTTCGAAATTTCCAACCGTGAAAGTCTCCAGTCTCTCCGTTAAAATAAAGTGAAGATCCTACGTTATAGCAATAAAAGTATGAAATTTCATTTTCTTTACGTGATGACTTTTCGCAAATATTAATTCATTTTTAAACCCTTGTTCGCTAGGAGCAGAGAGATAAAGAGAGAGAGAGAGAGAGAGAGAGAGAGAGAGAGAAAGAGGAGAGAAAAAATAATTTTAAGAGTAATTACAGTATATATTTTCTACAGATAGATTTTTTTTATTTATCTGCAAGTATAATTAGTATCTTCATCATTTTTATTATCATTAGTAGTAGTTGTTGTAGTAGTAGTAGTAGTAGTATCATTGTTAATATTATTACTATTATTATTATTATTATTATTATTATTACTCTTATTATCATTATTAATATTATCATTATTATTTGTATCATTATTGTTTTTATTATCATTATTAATATTATCATTATAATTTTATTATCATTTTTATTTTATTATCATTGTTATTATTATTGTTGTTGTTGTTATAATTATCATTATCCTTATTGTTATTATCATTATCAATGTTATTTTTTATTATTATTATTTGAATAATTATGATAATAATAAGAATTATTATTATCATTATTACTCTTATTATCCTTCTTCTCCGTCTTCCCCTTCTCCTAATTATTTTTACTATAATTATTATTATTATTTTTTTTTTTTTTATTGTTCTGTGCCGTATCAGAGCCTGACGCTGGCGACCATGTTTAATTTCATGGTTGTACAAGGGAGTGTACGAAGGTATATAAACATGTATATAAACATGTATATATATATATATATATATATATATATATATATATATATATATATATATATATATATATATATATGTATATGTGTATATATATATATATATATATATATATATATATATATATATAATGCATGTAATATGTGTGTGTGTGTGTGTGTGTGTGCGACTGTGTGTGTGTGTTTTTGTATTAGCAGTATTAACTGTAATTTTGATCTCAACCAACAGGGCCAAACAATAATGGCAATTCCAACCGCAAAAGTCGTATTACTGAGTGATGAAAGCGACCCTGATTATTATAGCGCTAACAGCAACTATGATTAAGAAAAACAAACGAGAAAATGTTCCTCTCCGCTGGTTTCCATCTCCTCCTTCCCCTCCCTTCCCTCCCTTTCTTTCCCCCTTCCCCCTTCCTTTTTCCTCTTCCCCTTCCTCTCCTCCCCCTCTTCTCCTATTCCCCTTTCCCCCTCCATCTTCCTCCCTCCCTCCCCTTTTCCCTCCTCTTCACTCTTCCCTTCCTTCTCCCCCTCCCCCCTCCCATTCCCCTTCCCCTCATCCTTTTCTCTTTCCCCTTCTCCATTCCCCTCCATCCCTCCGCCTTCCCCCTCCCTCTGCCCCCCTTCCCCCTTCCCCCTCCACCTCACTCCTTCCCTCCCCATTTTCCCCCTCGCCCCCCTTCCCCCCTTCTCCCTCCCCCCTCCCTTTCCCCTTCCCCCCTCCCCTTCCCTCCCTCCCTCCCCCTTTTCCCCCTCTCCCCCCTTCCTCCTTCCACCCCTCCCCCTCCCTTTCCCCCTCTCCGCCCTCCCTCCCCCTTTCCCCCTCGCCCCCCTTCCCCCCTTCTCCCTCCCTCCCTCCCCCTTTTCCCCCTCTCCCCCCTTCCTCTTTCTCCCCCTCCTCCTTTTCCCCCTCTCCCCCCTTCCCCCGTTCTCCCTCTCCCCCCTCCCTTTCCTCTCCCCCCCATCAGCTTTCCTTATATGCTCCTCAATTGACAACGAAATTGTCTCTTGCTTCTTCGGATGACCATAAGATAAGAAATATCTTCTTCTCTCTCGTTCTTTTTCTCATTTTTTTTCGTCTTTCTTCGCACCTCCCTCTTCTTTTTGTCTCTATTTTTTTTTTTTTTTTCTTTTTCTTCTTGTGTCATGCCTGTTTCTTGGTTTTTAATTTTTGCGTTCGTAAACTTTGTTATATACTGTTTTTTTTCTTTCTCTCTTTTTTTATCCTTATGTTTGTGTCTATTATCTTTATTTTTGTTTTGTTTTTTTATCTGTTTCATTTGTCATCCCTTTCCCCTTCTCATTTTCCTTTTCAACAGCTGTTCGAACTTCTTTCATTTAGTTTTTCTTTTCCCTCCTTTTCTTTCCTCTTCATCATTTGTATCTCCTTCCATTCCTTCTTTCTACGTATAAACACATAGACTCTCTCTCTCTCTCTCTCTCTCTCTCTCTCTCTCTCTCTCTCTCTCTCTCTCATTCTCCTTCCTCCCCTCCTTCCCTCCCCCCCCTCTCTCTCTCTCTCTCTCTCTCTCTCTCTCTCTTTCTCTCTCTCTCTCTCTCTCTCTCTCTCTTTCTCTCTCTTTCTTTCTCACACACACACTATAGCCCAGATATATTTACATCATATTACAATATTCTACACATCATATATTATCTTACATGTTTGTCACATACGTATCTTCGCACATACACATACATATGCATGTACACATGAACATTGCTCTGCCTGATTATTTATCTCTTCTTACCACACCAAACATTCCAATGTTGTGTTGTCTATCCTCCTTCCGCAAGAGCCTTGTATTGCTGTAACATTTTCTCGTTCATTACCGGATGTCCCATGCTGGACACGTGACTTATAGCGATCCTTAAACATCTGTAGGAGATGATAAGAAGACGTTTTGCAGGAAACCACACACACACAAACACAAACAAACATCGAACACACGCACACACACACACGCAACTACACACAGACATACAGACACACACACACACACACACGCACGCAACTACACACAGACATACACACACACACACACAAACACGCATAGGAACAACGATCCTTACAAATCCTAAAATATCCAATAAGAAAATAAGATAGAAAATAAAAATTCAAAAGTAACTAAACGTGCCAAAACTCAAAGCAGCGTGGATACAAGAGGAAAAGAAGACATGATAATTATAAAATAAGAGAGAGACAAAAAAGAAAAGAAAAGTGGAAGAACAAGAAGGAGATTATTATACAGAGTATAAAAGGCCTTTCGTCAACAGCTGGTTAAGTGCATCCTCGCCTCGGTAAGGAATCGTAATGATAATAAAAATAAGAAGAAAAAAGAAAAAAAAAGAAAGAAAAAAAAAAAAAGGTAAAACGGTAAAGAAGAAAAGAAGGATAGAACAAAGTAAAAAAATAAATAAATGAAGAAGAAAGTTCATTGTGATAAATAGAGAAAGAATGTGATAGAACTGAGTTTCTCGTTCTCATACATTCATATCTTTTCTATCGAAAAAAAATAAATAATAAAAGATAAAATAAGGCAAAATGGGAAACACGAAAAGAAGGAGGAAACAAAGTGAAATAAACAAGAAAATTCATTATGACAAACAGTGAAAAAATGAAACCGAGAACTCCAATGCCCAAGCAGACAATCAGTATTAAAAAAATTCATATAATTTCGATAACTTAATTAACACAAAAAACGAACACAATAAACAACCACAGAGAACAGAAGTTATTAAAAAAAAAAAAAAAACTAAATACAAAAATATCTAAAAACCCAAACCCACACGTAATATGGCAATCACAGAGCGAAGAAAATGCTAACAAGATCATCGGCTAAAACGCTCTGCACGTAAAGGCCAAAACCCAAAGAGATAACAGGATCACAACGCCTTAATGAGCTCCTGGATCCCCTTGAAGATGCCTTCCTCGATAAGCCTCTTCATTAGGGAATTAGAAACTCGAATTTGCATACATATTATCGTCCTCGTTATTATTATTATCATTAATGTTATTGATATTATTATTGCTGTTATTATTACTATTTTATTATTACTGTTATCATTTTTGTTATTGTTATTATTGTTATTATTATTATTACTATTATTCTTATAATTATTATCTTTATTATCATTATCATTGCTTTTGCTGTTATTATTATCATTATTATTATTATTAGTTTTATTATTATTATCTTTTCTTTTGCTATTACTTTTATTGTTATCATCATTACTATTATTATCATTATTATTACTTTCATTGTTATTGCTATCATTATCATCATCAATATTACTATTATCATCATTATCATCGTTCTTATTTCATTATTACTATTACTATTGCTATTTTTATTATCATTATTGTTAATACCGATACTACCATTATTATTACTATTATTATCATTATGATTGTTGTTACTAATTACTATTATTATCTTTATGATTGTTGTTACTATTACTATTATTACTATCATTATTAGTATTTTTACTGGTATCATTATCTTTGTTTATTCATTGATATTTTGATTATTATCATTATTGTTAATATTATCATAATTATTATTATAATAATTACCATTATCAACGTTATTATTATCATTATTAGCATTGTCATTAATGTAATTATCAGTACCACTATTATTACTATTAGTATCACTGTTATCAGTTATGTTATTGTTATAGTTATAACCTTTATGATCGGTATTTTGTCATTATCATTATCATAATCATTATCATCATTGTCATTATTAATACTAATTTTATCATTATCTTCCTCCTCCTTCCTCTTTTTGTCTTTGATTTGTTTGTTTGTGTGTTTTTATTTTTCTTGTACTCTTCCTCTGATTTCCTTTTTTTGTGTTTTCTTTTAAAATCATTTATCACATTTTGTCTTGCTGACTGTGTTTCGTCTCGTCAGTCTCATCTCTCTCTTTCCTCTTTTTTTCTATCTCTCTTTCCTTATCTCTTTCTCTCTCTTCTTTCCCCCTCCTCTCTCTCTCTCTCTTTCTTTGTCTTTGTGTCTTTGTCCCTTTCCCT
>NC_061826.1:35797085-35802085 GCF_019202785.1 Penaeus chinensis | reverse complement strand
TACCGCTCCACCCCCCCCCCCCTTCCCTCTCTCCACACATCCCTCTCACCTCCCACAACCTACCTCCTACATCCCCCCTCACCTCCCCCTCCCCCACCTCCTCCCCTCTTTCTTTTCTTTTTTAGAATCCTCTCGCACTCACACTCAACTTCAAGTTTCCCCCTTTTCTCTCATCACACCACCCCCCTCGCTTCGCCGACACTCCACTCCCGCCCCGCAACCCTCTCCTCTTTCCATCCCTCTTTTCTTCTCACACTCCACTAACCCCCACCAACCCCTCTCCCCTGCTATTATCCCAGTTTTTTCTCTTTTACCCCTATTTATCTTTCCCCTCACATCAATCTCACCTCCTCCTCTCTTCTTTCTTTCTTATTTTATACCTCACCACCAAATCACCCACAACAACCTTCCCACCCAGTCTAACACTCCACCCCGCCCTATCTTCATCTCCCTATTCTCTGACATCGGCCTCTTCATCCCTCGCCTTCTTTCCTCCTCATCCATTTTCTCTCGCCCTAATCCCCCCCCCCCTCCCCCTCCCCCCCCCCCTCCCTCCCCCTCTTTCTCTTACCACTCCCTCTCTTCACAAGACACTCTCAACCTCTCCTCACCTCCCCTCCCCCTCACGTCACACACACTCTCAACCTCTCCCCCCTACATTCTCAAACCTTCACAAACCAATACCATCCCACCTCCCCCCTTCGACGTACTCAAACGCATCACCAACTGAGTTCCTTTGTCCCTCTCACAGTCATCTCACGAAAACCCTCTCAATCCTCACCTCCCCCCCCTCCTCTTCTCACTCAATCACTCCCCCTCCTCAAATCATATTCATTCCACTCCACCAAACGATCACCACCCCCCCTACCTTTTTCCTCCCTTACTACCCTTTTCTTTTCCTCCGTCGCCTCCCCTCTCCCCCCCCTTCTCTCTCGCCCTCGACCGCCCATCATCCCTTTTTCTCTCTCTCGAACTCTCCTTCTCTCCTCTCCCATCACTCCTCGCTTCTCCCCCCCAACCCTTCCCCAATCTGCCCGACCCCCCCGACCCTACCCCCCCCCTCACCCAACGAAGAGCCTTCTCTCCCTCGCTTCCCCCCCTCCCCCCCTTTTTCAATTTCTCCCTTTTCCCCCTCTCTCCTTCCTCCTCCGTTCTCTCCGCCCTTCCTCAAGATTTTCTCTTCCCCCCCTCTCGTCCTTCATCGCCTTCCTTCCCCCCCCCCCATTCCTCCCTCCTTTTTTACTCTGCTCAACACCCTCTCTCGAACCTCATCTCTCACCTCCCCCGAACCCAGCCAGCTTTCTCCACCTCTCCCTCTTCCACCACACTCACAATTTTTCCCCTCGTCCCACCTCCTCTTCTTCACCCCCCCCTTTCTTTTTCCTTGTTCCTTTCTCGCCTTTCTCCTTCTTTTCTCCTTCTTTTCTTTTTCTCTTTCTCTCCGTCGTGGGTGGCGCCATACCCCCACCCACCGCCTCGTTCTCTCCTCGTTATTTTTCTTCTAAATTACCCTTTTCATCTCTTTTCCTCACATCTCGACTTTTTTTTTCTCTGCCGCCTCCCCCCACCCTAAGCGCTCTTTCTCCCTCCGCTCGTTCCATTCTCCTTCCGCCTCTCCGGCCTCCACCCCTTTTCCCCCACCACCCTCCCTTTTCCCTCTCTTTTTTCTCTCGGTTCTCGTCGCTCGCCTCCCCCTCCACCTCTCACTGCATCTTTTCTTCTCCTCTTCTTCTCATTCTCCTCCATCTCGCCCTCCTCCCCACTTTTTCTCTCACCTCCCATTCTTCTCTCCGCTTTTCCCCCTTCCCTTTTTCCCTCTCGCCCCTACCCCCGCCTCCCAATCCTCCTGTTTCCCCCTCTCTTCCGCTCCTCCTCGCTCAGCCTCCACATCTCTCCTCCCGCCTTCTCTTTCTCTTTCTCCCCTTTTTCTCTCAATTATCGTCCCCTCTTCCTCACCCACCCTTTTTTTCCTTCCTCTCCGCCCAGGGCCTCGCCCTTCGCCTCCGCCTTTTCTTCTCCCTTTTCTCTCCCCCTCTTATTCTCCACTCTCAAAAAATCTTCTTTCCCCTCTTTTTTCTCCCCTCTATCCTTCCCCTCTCTCAACCTCACTCAATCCTCTCAATCCAATCATCGTCAACCTCACCTCCCGCTCTCTACTATTTCTCACTCACCTCGCTCCTCTCACCCCCCCCTCTGTCTCTCATATTCCTTCCCTCCTTCAATCACTCCCTTCATCTCATTCGATTTTAACTTATTCCCTCTCCACCTCCCCCCTATACTCTCTCACCTCACCTTCCCCCCCACCCCCTTTTCCCCACCGATCTCCCCCCCTCCCCCACCTACCCCTCCCCCCGTTTCATAACCCTCTTATATTATACCCTCTCACCTTCTTCTGACATTTTCTGCCCTCTTCAGGCTCATCTCATCACACTCTTCACCTCCCCCTCCCCCCCCCCTTGAATCCCCCCTTGTCCCTTTTCTCTCTTCCTCGCCTCCCCCACCCGTCCCCCACCCTTCTCTCTATTCCTTCCTCTCTCACCCTCAAAATCTCTCACACCCCACCCTCCGCCCCCTCCCGTCACCTATCTCCCCCTTCCTCTCAATCAAACACACAACCACCGCCCCCCCCTTCCGCCCCTCCTCCGCATCACACCTCCGATCCTCTCACCTCCGCCAGGAAACACAAACAATTCCTCTCCACCTCCGCCCCCACTAACCCCCCTTCACTCACTCCAGCACAACACAACCTCCGGCCCTCCCGTATCTTTCTTGTCCATCTCTCAACTCAAGACAGACACACATCACACTGTCTCTCTTCCTCATTCACTTCATCACCTCACGCCCCCTACACCTCTCCCGCCATTTCTCTCACCGCACAATCTCTCCAACCACCCCCCTCCGCCCACCTCCGCCCCTCCTTTCCTCTCCTCTTCCCCACACCCCACATCCCCAAAACATATCCCCCTTCCCCCCCCCCCCACCCCATCCCCCCCATTTTTTATTCCCCTTCTCAGTCCGGCCATCCCCCAACCTACCTTCCTCTCCGATTCTCACACGCCCCCTCCCGCCCCTCCTCTCCCTCTCACATCCCCCGACGCCCTCCCCCCAATATCCCCCCCTTCTTCTTTTTGTCCCCTTCTCTTCCTCCCTTCTTTTTCTCTCGCTCCCATCTCTCATCGCCTCCTGCCCCCCCCCTCCCCCCCCCCCGGCTCGTACCTTCTCATCACTCTCTCTCAACTCTCTCGCCCTGCCTTTCACCCCCCCTCCAATATCCCGCATCCCCACTCCCTCTCACAAATCCCCCCGCGCCTCCCCCCCCCAAGCCCCATAATCCCCCATCCCCACACAAATCCCCCCACAAAAGCCCCTCCCACCCCCCCCTTCTCCCCTTCTCATTTCTCTCGCCCTCCACCCCCCAAGTTCCTCTGTTCCATCTCTTTCCCGCCCCCTCGTCTCACCCTCCAGCTCGTTCCTCTCCTCTCCCCCCCCCTCATCACATCCCCCCCCCCCCCCTGTTCCCCTTGCTCCCCATCGCTTTTGTTCTCCATCCTCCCTCTTTCTCCTCTCCTCTATCGCCTCTCTTCTCCTCTCCTCCCTCTCCGCCTCCCCTCCTCCCCCCCCCTACGCCGGCATACTTTTTTCTTTTTCCTCTTCTTTACCTTTCTATTCCCCTCTTTCCCCTCTTTTTCTTCCGACTTTCTCTCACGCTTCGCCCGAGTCCCCCCCCCGTCAGTGTTTCCCCCTTCCTCTCCGCATCGCGTAATTTTCCCGCCCACCCCATTCCCTAGATCCACTCCACCCCCCCCCCCCCCCCACCCCCAGCCTCACATTCTCAACTACAGCTCCCTCATCACATCATCCCCCCCGCCCCCAGAAACCCCCCCCCCCCTCCCAGATATCCCCAATACAGCGCGCATCCGCCTCCCCCCCGTTGTTCCCGCTTCTCTTGATCCCTCTCGATTACCCCGATCTTCCCCCCCCATTCTTCCCCTTCTCTCGCGTTTCCCCGCTCCTCTCATTTTCTCTTCTCTCTCTCTGCCCCCCCCCCATTCCCCTCTTCTCTCGGCCTCCCCGCCCCCTCCTTCTTGTCCCTCCCCTTCCCCCTTCTTCTCTCACGTCCCCTTCTCTGCCTCGATCGTCTCTCCTTCTCCGCTCGCCTTCTCTACTCTCGCCTACCCCCCCTTCGCCCTCCCCCTTTGCCCGCTCCTCTCACGATCACGCTCCGTCTCCTCGCCTGCCCCCTCCTTTCTCCCTCTCGATTCTATCTCTTCACTCGCCTGTCCCCCCCCGCCCCCCCTCCCTCTCCTTCCCCCACCCTCCATGCCCACACCTCACCGTCTCTACTCCTGCTTTCCAGTCCCTCTTTCCGCTCTCTGCCTCCTCCCCTGTTACCCTTATCTACTGTCGTCCTTTGTCTCTTCTTCTCCTCTTCCCTTTCATACTTCCTCATCCTTCTTTCCTTTCTCTCATTCCCCTTCCCCTCTTTCCTCGTCTTCCTCTCGTCCACTCGCTCCATCACCCCGTCCCCACACACTCTCCAATACCCTCACCTCCACCCTTCGTTCTCTCCCTTCACTCAGAAGGCTCACACGATCTCTTTCCTCTCACTCCAACCCTTGAACCTACCAACCCATTCCTCAATTCTCCCCTTCGACCTCCCGCCCCTCCCTCTTTTTCTTTTCCTTAGGTACCCTCGTCCCCGACTCCCCTTAACTCCTCCCATCTTTATTCCCCGTTTCTCTCGAACCATCCCGCTCCTCCTCCCCATAAATTTCTCTCATCTCCCCCTCAATCGACACAACACTCACTTCTTTCCCCGCCTCCAAACACCTCCTCGCACCACCCCATTTCTCCCTCAATTTCCTCCACACCTCCTTCAAGATGCTTGGCTTTGCATTTCCGTCCCACCACTACCCCTCTTCCTCTTCCCCCTCTCATCTCACCTCCCTCCCTTTCTCTCCCTCCCCCCTCCCTCTTCCTCTCCACCCCCCCTCCCTCTT
>NC_061826.1:35787085-35792085 GCF_019202785.1 Penaeus chinensis | reverse complement strand
CCCTCTCGGCCTCAGTCTCGCATCTTTCTCAACGAACTCCTTTCTCCGCTCCCCGTCTCACTCCTCCTCCTCGAACTCCTCCTCTCTTAATCCTCTCACAACTCATGTGCGCACCTCGCCCTCCCCCCCCCCCTGACCTCTTACCCCTCGTCTCTCGGCCTCTCTACAACCTCTTAACTCTCATCAACTCTCAATATCCGTCTCTCATGCAAAAGGAATCAAAGAATCAAACCCCTCCTGAAACTACTCTAACTACACGTCTCACGTCATCTCATCTCTCAGACGCCCTTCTCCCTACTCCTCTCAATCTGGGTCTCCTCTCTCTCCGGTCTCTCCTCCACTCCTCTCACTTCCTCCATCTCGTCTTTCTCACTCACTCACTCTCATCATCTCGCTCCTCTCACTCCTCTCCCCATCCGACCTCTCACTCTCTCTCATCGTATCCCCCTCACTTCTCACTGAAAAGCCCAAAAAGAAGTCAATCTCGGTCTCACCTCGTCCTCTCACAAACACTCTCCATCCCTCTATTCTCTCACCTCGATCTCTCTCCCATTCTCTCAGCCTCTCTCTCTCTCGTCCTTTCTTGTCTCATGTCTCTTCGAAGTAGAGTAGTGAGAGAGGAAAATAGTCCATTGTATCGTAATTTTGCCCCCCCCAGCCCTCATAACTCCCCCCACCACCCATTCTATTCCGAAAGACACACTAAAGACCACGAATGCCCACGAACTTCCCCCCCCCTCCCCTCATCCCCCCCTCCTACTTTCCCCATTTTGCCTTCCCTTCTTCATACTCCAACTGCTTCACACTCACCTCCACCCCTCCCATCCCCATACTCTCCCCCCCCCCCTTCTCTCATTCCATTTCCTTCCTCTTCTCTTCTTCCTTTCCTCAGAGACCCATTCTCCATCCTCCTCCCCAACCCCCCCTTCCCTCCCACGCCAACACACACCACAGAAAGAACACACACACACACACACACACACCACACACCACACCACACACACACACGGCACAAACGGGGACACACACACCTTACCCCACCCACACGATTTTAACCCCTACCCTTCCACCCCCCATTTCTTCCTACCCCCCCCCCCCCAACCCCACTACCAACCCGCCCCCACCCTCTTTCTCGAGCCAGCCACCCACCTTGCAAAACACGCATTCTACAGCCTAGCTTCGACAATGAATAGGATCGTAAACAACACCTCAGTCAGACCTCTACAATACGTAAGTTCGAGACCCCAGACCCCATTGCATGTGGGGGTCAGGGAATGGAGAGGGAGGAGGGGAGAAGGGGAAGGAGGGGAAGGAGGGGAGGAGGGGAGAAGGAAGGAAGGAGGGAGGGAAGGAGAAGAGGCAGGGAGGGAGTATGGTAGGGGAGAAGGGAGAGGAAAGAAGAGAGAGTGAGGAGGGAGGGGGGAGAGAGAGAAGAAAGAGAGAGAGAGAGAGAGAGAGAGAGAGAGAGAGAGAGAGACGAGAGAGAGAGATAGGAAGAGAGAGAGAGGAGAGAGAGAGTGGAGGGAGAGGGAAGGAGAGAGGTGGAGAGAGAGAGAGAGAGAGAGAGAGAGAGAGGGAGAGAGAAGCAGAGGAAGGAGAGAGGAGAGAGAGGAGTGAGAGGCGGAGAGAGAGAGAAAGAGACGGATAGAACGCAACATCTGCTGCGTCTGTGTTCTATCCCTACACCTCATCCCTGTCCTCTTACTATACCCACCCTAATTCCCTTGGAGCGCTACCCACTCTCCCATCAGTCCCAGCACCTCCCTATTCTGTATTCACTCCCCCTCCTTTCCTCTCTGCTTTCCCTTCGTATCTCCCCTCTCCGCTCTCTCTCGCTTCCTTGCCCAACTATACCGCCCACTCACTCCAACCCCCTCCACTCCTCTTGAAAAAAAGAAAAACCCCCGTGAACCTCACATACTGCCTTGCACGCCTGCCAAGGTCCCTCGTCACCGGAGTCGCGCTGAGCTCACTCTCGTCTCCCGGCGCTTCCTCGGGCCTTCCTTGCTTCTTCTTCTTCTCGTCTCTCCACCATGCTTTCTTACTCTATCTTTCTTGCCTTCTCTAGTTCTCTCTCCTCTACTTCTATCGTCCTCCTTCCTGCGTTCGCTCTCTTACTCTCTCTCTCACTCTCTACCCTACTGGTCTCTCTGGCTTCTCTCTCGCGCGACCTCTCTCTGCTCTGGTGCAGCTTCTCTCTATCGTCTGTCTATTACTCTGTATTTCTCCTCGACTTTGGGCTCTCTCTTCCCTCTCCCACTCACGCTCACCCCTTCTGCTTTCTCTCTTCTCCGCACTCCCCTCTCCCCCCCCCACACTCTCGCTTCTCCCCTCTTCCCCCTCTCTCGCCAAACTTGCTCCCCCTCTACCTCATCGATTACTTCTGCCCTCTCCCCACCCGCTCTGGCCTCCCCCACCCTCCCCACCCACCTCAGCACCCAACAGAGGCCCCAGCACTCAACCGTAACGCCCCGCCCCCCCTCCCCCCCGCCAAAACACCCACCCACCCACCACCTCACACCCCTAGGATACCCCCAACCCCCGGCACACTCCCCTCCCCCCCCCCCCGCCGCCGCCCCCGCCGCCCCCGCGGCCCCCACCCGGCCCCCCCTACCCCCCCCGCCCTCCCCATCCCGCCCGCCCCACCCGCCCCGCCTCCCCCCCCCCCCCCCACCTCCCCTCGCCCCAATACCCACCATCCCCACGTGACTCCCAGAATCCTCTCCCATCGAACGCACTAATGTAGGTTTGCCTGCATGCCTATGAACCTCACACTTCCATCCCGCCAGATATATGTGCGCTGCTAACCATACACCCACCGTACCGTGACAGAATAGCAACAACGGCGTGCTTAAAGCGCCACCTACCCAACACACACCCCCTCCCCCACGGATGGGGGGAGGGGGAGGGGTGTGGTGGTGTTTAGGGGGGAGGAAGGTGTGGGGGTTGTGACGAGTGGAAGAGGAGGGACGGGCGGAGAGTCACAGGGGTCCTGGGAGATGTGGGGCGTGGGGAGGGGAGGTGGGGAGCTTGGTACATTCCCGGTTTGCCGGTGGGGAGGGGCCGGGAGAGAACGTGGCGTCCTGCGCCCCCTGATGTGCGGTGTGGCGGGTCGCTTTGTGGGTGCGCTGTAGAATTTTCCGTCGGGTCGATGGGTGTCAGGGTTGCTATCGTTGCTCTTTTGCAGTGTAGTTTCTTTGCATTTGCTGGTTCTCTTTATCCCACCCCCATCCCCCTCATTCCCTGGCAGGCCGCGCTCGCCCGGGTGCGTCCTTTTGTTTTGTCATCCCCCGCCATGATCCCCGCACCCCCCGCTGTCCTGGCGTTACCCACCTCCCCTCATCTCAATCCTGTTCCCCGTCCCCCCGCTTCATCTCATTAAGGGGTGAGTGCTGTCACCCCACATCCCATCCCATCTCTCCGTTTTCCTTATGTTTTTGCCCTTCTTTTTCCTCGTTTCATTGATGTCCTGTTCGTGGCGCCAGTTCCCTGTGAGCATTGTGTGTTTGATCTTTTCAGCTTTTGCTCTTTGGCCCATGGGTCGCCGGGTTTAACTTGTGACACAATGGCCCAGGCTTCCCCCTTTATATAAAAACAACCAAACTATCTACATCTATCAACACTACATTTGGAATTAGCTACCAACAACCATCTCTTCCCTCATTCTAAAAAGGAGGGGTGTTGGGGGTGATGGTTCTGATGGGGGGGGGGGGGGAATTGTTTTGGTGTGGAGGGGAGAAGGAATGAGATACTGGTAGGCCAGGCATTCGTTAATGGGAGCCGTGGTGGGGGGTTGCCCGGACAGATCGTTCCGTACACGCATTCTCCCACACTATCAAAAAAAAAAAAACACGACTAAAACGAACCAAACGCAAACAACGATAACGTTCAAAACAGATCCATGCAAACCCCAAAACCCCCACACTGTACAAACGCACCCACACACCACACAAACACCACGCACAACCAACAAACACACAACCCCCACCCACCACACCCACACACACAAACATGTCACGCAACCACACACCCACAACACACACAACAGCACAACACACCCACAATGCACAACAAACACACCACACCCACACATATATATTCTAAAAATAATATAATAAAATATATCTAAATACTATAGAGAGATGAGAAGAGAAGAGAGCGAGGGGCGGAGATGGTGGGGGTGCGCTAGGGACGCGCAGCGGCGCTCTCGGCCAGGCCCGCTCGCTGTCTCTTGTTCTCTTCTCTCTTCTCTCTGCGTTGTCTCTCGCGCTTTCTGTTCTTGCTCTTCTTGGGCTTCTGTTGCCTCTCTCTCTCTCTCTCTCGGCGGCGGTCGTGCCTGGCCGCTCGGTTCTGTGTCTCTCGAGCAGAGCACCGCTCCATTGCTCGGGGCCCTCCAACGCGCCCCTCCCGCCCCGTTCGCGCCCTAGGCCTCTCTATCCTCGTCTATCTCGCTTGTGTTCTCGTCTCCCCTCTCCTCTTGGTCTTCTGCTCTCTTCTCTCTTCAACTTCCTCTGGTTGGTCCCTGCTGCTCCTCTGCTCCCCTCTCTCCTCCCTCCCACCTACACCAGCAAAACAACCACATTAATAAGACAATTAAACACAAACAATACCCTAAATCCCTCCACCACCCTGCGCCCAGCCGCCTCACTCTCTTAGTGTGGTGCTTATGTCCTGTTTATTTATTGTGCTTGGGGCGAGTTTTTTTCAATACCTCATCCCCCTCCCTAAACCCCATACGGCGCGCCCCCACATCGCAACTCCCAAATCGCATCTCATACAAATGTAAACAAAAGAATTCTAAAGATAAACACCCGCCCTCCCCCAACCTGTTATAACAACAATATACACTCCCCCCCAGTGTCAGGCCGGGGCCCACACCGTCGGCTACGAAACCCCCCTCTCCCTCTCTCGCTCGCCCTCTTTTGTTTTGTTATTGCTTTCTCTCTTCTCCTTCTCTTCTGCCTCTCTCCCTCTCGCTCTCTCCTCTCTCTCTCTCTCTA
>NC_061826.1:35779585-35782085 GCF_019202785.1 Penaeus chinensis | reverse complement strand
CGTTATTATTATCC
Organism: Penaeus chinensis; assembly: GCF_019202785.1. Lineage (NCBI taxonomy): Eukaryota > Metazoa > Arthropoda > Malacostraca > Decapoda > Penaeidae > Penaeus > Penaeus chinensis. Next base: position 35,782,071 of record NC_061826.1, on the reverse strand, counting down.
ACACTATCTAACTCTTAATACCGACAACCATCATTATTTTTCCCAACCACCCTTGTCATTATCAAACTCAATAAAGGTTAATCATCACACTATAAGAATGATGAGTATTATCATTATCATTCTTAAGGTGATGACCCACTACCGTTATCATCATTATTATTTTTCAGCGGCCATCATTGCCATTATTAAAAGCATTGGAGGTTTATCATTGTCTGGCCGATAGGTGACGAGAATACAGCTGTCAGGGCCACACACACACACACATATACACATACACACACACACATATATACACATACACACACACACACACACACAGACACATACAAACACACACACACACACACGCACATCTATCTGTCTATCTATCTATCAATCTATCTACCTATATTTATGTATTTATGTATATACATACAGACATACACATGTATATAAAGATAGACATCGATACATGAATAGATATAGACATAGATTTAATTAAATAGATAGAAAAATAGACAGACAGATAGGCAGAGAGATAAATCGGGAAAGAGAGAGAGAGTGCTGATCTCCCTGAAAACGCTCTGTGCTCGGGATGTCTCTAAAGGCCACATAAACAACATTTCTCCCTTCGATTCCCCGTCACTCCACGTTCCACAAGCCATTTGTTTCAATACTCGTTAAGCATTATCAACAGCTCTTTAGGACGTGGGAATCATTGTTTGGCTTCTGTCTTCCTTCTCCTCTTTTATTTTCTTCCTTTCTTTCTTTCGTTTTCCTTTTTCTTTTTCTTTTTCTTTTCTTTTTTTGTGCTATTCTTCTCCCTCTCTTTATTCACGCTGTGCCTCCCCCCCCCCCCCCACTCCATGTTCCTGTTTCTTCTTTTCTTTTCTTCTCCATTTTCAGCGTTTGTTTCTTGTTATTCCTTCTCCTTCTTTTCTTGGTTTCGTTTCTTCCTTTTTATTCTCTCTTTCTATGTTCTTCCTCCTTCTCTAATGCCCAACCCTGCCTCATTCTCCATTCCTCTTTTCTCCTCATTTTTGTTTTGTTTTCTTTTCTTTTCTCTTTCATCTTTTTTCTCTTTCATCTTTTTTCTCTTTCATCTTTTTTCTCTTTCTTTTTTACTTTCTATTTTTTTTCCCTCTTCTCGTCTTCCCCCAATTTATCAATGTCCGACGTATCCTTTTTTTTCTCTTTTTTCTTTTCCTCTCCTCTTCTTTCCCTTTCCTTGTATTTTCCTATCTCTTCCCTTCTCTTCTCCTCTTCTCTTCCCCAATACTTGACCCCTTCAAGCTCCTCTTATCTCTTCTTCCCTTTTCTGTTTCCTCCTTCTATTCTGTCCACTTCTTCCTTCTCTTCTCGTTCTTCTCCTTTCTCTTCCTCTTTCTCCTCTTTCCTTCTCCTATCCTCCTCACACCCCTTCCACTCTCATTTCTCTTTACTCCCTTCTTTTCCTTCTCTCTGCTTCTTGCTCCCCCCCCCCCCCCCCCCCTTTTTATCTTACTTTCTCTCCTGTTTCTCTTTCACCTTTTCCCTTCCTCCACTCCTCGCATCTTCCTCTCTTCCTCTTCTCCCTCCTCCCCCCCTCCCCGCCTTCAACCCTCCCCCCACCCCTGCCCCTTCTTTCCCCTCCTCACGACCCCCACCTTCCACCTTTCCTCCTCCCTGCCCCTCCCCTCTTCCTCTCTCCTTCCCCATCTTTTATTCTTCTTCTCCTATGTCCCTCCCCTCTCTCCCTCTCTCCTTCCCCATTTTTTATTCTTCCTCTCCTATGCCCCCTCTCCCTTACAGTCACCACTTACCCATACCCTATCCTCCCCACTAATCTCAACCCCCCCCCTTTTCCCCCTTCCTCCCCTTCGCTCTTCTTCTCACACCCAAAAATTTTGCCCCAAACCCAAGCCTTCTGTCTCTCCCCACTCTACCTTTTATCCTTTCCTACCTCTCGACTCTTCCTTCTTTTCCTCCTCTCTCTTCTTCTCCCCACCATTGACCCCCTCCCCCACTTCCTCCCCTCCCTTAACCTCTCTTTCCCCCCTCTCCCTTCCCCGTCCCCCTCCTTCTACCCACCTTCAACCTCTCCCTCCCCACCTTCCAATTTCCCCCCTTTTTCCCCCCCTCCTTTTTTAAAAACCTCTCTCCCTTTCCCTCTTTTTTTTCCCTTCCTCCCCCTTACTCCCCCCCCCCCCCTCTTCCCTTTCCCTCCCTCTCTCCCCCCCCCCTCCCCCCCCCACCTTTAACCTCCCTCTTCACCCTCTTTCTCCTCCCCCTTTTCCCCCTTTCCCCTCCCCCCTCCCCCCTCCCCCTTCCCCTCTCCCAACCCCTTGGCTAAAGTTTAATTCAACGGACATCATTTGTTTGCTATCAGTGATTAAGATGAGTTATAATCCCTCCGCACTCAGATGACGTAACAAGCACTCATACATGCCCCACGCGGGTAATGACGTTTGTGTTAGTTCTCGTTTTTTTTTTTTTGTTTTTGTTAAATTCTCGGGCTGTTTTCTTTT
>NC_061826.1:35762085-35767085 GCF_019202785.1 Penaeus chinensis | reverse complement strand
ACACACACACACACACACACACACATATATATATATATACACACATATATCTATTTTGTAGACGGACTTGAGAGCAGGGTGGACGGCGTCACGTTTTCCGGCGCCGTTGGTCAGATTTGGACGCAGGTAATAAGGAAAAGGGGAATTCGAGGCGGCGAGGGTGTGGCGATATGCATGTGTGTCTGTGTGTATGTTTGCGTTTGTTTGTGTGTGGGTTTTTTGTTTGTTTGTGTGGGCTTGTGTGTGTGTGTGTCTGTTTTTGTGTGTGTGTGGTGATATGCATGTGTGTGTGTGTTTGTTTGTGTGCGTTTGTGTATGTGTGTGTGTGTGTTTGAGTGTGTGGCGATAAGCATGTGTGTGTGTGTTTGTGTGCGCTTGTGTGTTTGGATATCATTACTGTGATATTTCATATTGCAGAAAAGCAGAAATTGTAACTGAAAAATGGCATTGTCATTAACTAGAACAAAAAAAAAAAAGAAAGACAAAAACAAAATCCATTACAATATCAAACGTGAATAAACAACAGAATAATAATGAAACAAAAACAAGCAAAAAGAATACACACACAACCACAAAGATCTAAGAAGGAAAAAAAAAAAACTAACACCAGAAAGCAATGAAATAAACGGTCTTATGATATGCATGAAATTGAAACTCGAACTAGGCGTACAAACAGCAATTAGGGGGGGGGGGGGGGGGGAGACCCGGATGGTGAGGGGGATAGGGGAGGGGTTGCGGTGAATGGGTGCGTACGTACCAGATGTAATATTAAAGGATTTATTTAAGAGTGACGTTGGTGAGGGGGACGTGAACGGGGGGATGGGGGGGTGAAGTGGCTTGGGTGTTGGGTTTGAAGGGGGGGGGGGTGTAATTGATGTTTGTTCATCTATCGATCTCATTTTATGGTTGTCTATTTTTGAAACTGATGTAAATACTGTTGTTTCTCTTTAATTTTTGAATTTAAAGTTTCTGAATATACGTGCTTAAAAAATATATGAAAATGATGCTGGTGACTTTATTGGCAATGATTATAATGATAATATCAACAGCAACATTAATAAGCTCACAATACTAATAGTGATGATAATGATAATCATTATATTAATCAAAGTGATAATACGATGATAATAACAGCAAAATTAACATGAATGATACTGACTAAAATGATAAAGGCAAATTCTTTATTTTCACTATTAATGTCATTAGCAATATTTCATCAAATATTATTAGTGTGGTTATTTTAGTATCACTCATTTGTTTCTCCTTTTTTTCTCTTGCTTGTTTTATTACCTTTTCTTTTTTTCCTTTTTTTTTTTTTTTTGTCTTCCTTTTATTCCTTTGAATCCCCTTCCTCCTCCTTTCACATCCAACAAAGTTTTCCTTCCTCCTCCCCCATTTTTTCCTCCACCTTCCCATTCCCCTTCTCCTTCATTTTCTCCTCCTCTTCCTCCTCCTCCTCCTCCTCCTTCTTCTCAATCTCCTCCACCTCCCTCCTCCTCTTCTTCATCCCCTACGTCTTCTTCTCACATCCTCTTCGTCGTCTTCAAGAAACAAACAGAGAAGCGACTGACCAGCTGGATTCTCGACGGCTTCATAAATTGTCCATCTCGAAGCCTCCACACAAAGAACGTCTTTTTGATAACAGTGTTCTACGTAACCTTCACAACCTCCCCCTTTTTTCCCAAGTCGTGATCGTCTATTTTTGGTGGAAAATTAAAGGGGTTAAGATTATTTCTAAGAGGTAGTAAGTGGTCGTCTATTAACACAAGATACAGTTTAATGGCAATTCTATTTCTTCATCTTCTTCTTTTTCTTCTTCTTTTCATCATCATCATCATCATTTTTTTGTCTTCAAGTGGGTGAAGAAAATTATTCTCTTCTCTCGTTTTCATCATCCATATTATTTTTTTCGGAGCATCAAATACCCCCGCCTTTTGATGACAGGCACAATGACGATCATTTGCATACAATAATGTTCCACACGCTATCACTCCCTCAATATGGCCTGGGAAATTTCGTAGAACATCACCCTTGCACCTAAGAAAACTTTCTTGAAGATGAAGCCCCTTCGTCTCCTTCGTTATCGGTCATCCAAACAACGACTCGGTGATACGTAGTTCATCAGTCACCCTTTTAAGAGCTTTTTCTAACAACAAAGTAATTTCTTCTAAACGTGTTATAGTCACGGAGGTTAAATAGGCCCATAATATGCTGCTAATGAACAGTTCTCGCTTGTTTGGCTTCAAGTGCATCTGGTATTTGTGTGGGGGTGTTTTGTGTGTGTGTGTGTGTGTGAGTGTGAGTGTGTATGTGAGTGTGTGTGTGTGTGTGTATGTGTGTGTGTATGTGTGTTTTGTGCTTGTTTTTTTGTGCGTTTGTATTGTTTGCTTGTGCGTGTGTGTGTGTGTGTTCTGCCTCTCTGGTTGCAAGTATTGGTTTTATTCCATCTTTCTCGCTTTTTTTGTTTATTTGTTTGCTTGTTTGGGTGTTTCTATCACTACTTCTGAATGTCTGTCTGTCTATTGGGCTATCACACACGCATCATTTGCTGTATCATCCGTAGCAATGATAACAATAACAACATGATAAGGATAATACAATAAAAAAGTAATAACAATAAATAGAACTAGAAAAACAACAATATACAACAATATAACCCAACGAAAATTATAACACACGAACAAAATAGGTAAACAAAGAGAGAAATGAGTACAAATAGGACAACATATGCAAATAAAACTAACAGAAAATTAAACGAAAAAATAATGAAAATAAAAATAATTATAAATTTGATACTAAAAGCTACTTGAAAAAAAACCGGAAAGACCCAGCAAGTATTAAATGACATGCATGACTCGGACATACCCCCTCCCCTCCCCCCCTTCTCTCTACCCTCCCCTCCCCTCTACACCTGTCTACACAAACCGTATTTATGCACCGGCGTAATGGAAATGAGTAATTAAATACAACCTGGATTTTCTTTTGGAAAAGTGTACGTGTGTGTGTGTGTGTGTATGTGAGTGTGTGTTCATGTGTGTTTGTTTGTGTGTGTTTCTGTGTGTGTGTTTGTTTGTTTGTTTGTGTGTTTGTTTATGTTTGTTTGTTTGAGTGTTTGTTTGTGTGTTTGTTTGTTTGTTTGTGTGTGTGCATTTGTGCATGTGTTTTCTTTTTTTGTGTGTGTGTGTTTGTCTTTTTTCTAAGCGCGTGTGTGTGTGTGTGTGGGGGGGGGGGGGTTGCAATTGCGTGTGTACGTGCGGTTGCAGGAGCAAGGGAGAGTTGAAATTACAAGTTGCGTGCAGGTGCTGTCCTACTTCCCCCCCACACGCCATCCCCCCCCAACCCCCACTTCCCCTCTCCCTGCTTCCGTTCACCGTCCCAGGCCACCCCCTACGGCCCCCAACATTCAACCCCCACCCGCACCCCCACCCCCACCCCCAATTCTCCTTCCTTTCCCCTCACTCCTCCCCATTAACCCCTTTCTCCTCCTGTGTGTTTCTCTTTCTCTCTTTTCCTCACGCCTTCCCCTCCTAACCTCCCCCCCCCCCCTTTCTTTCATGCTCATCCTCCAACGCCTCTCCCTCTTCACTCTATCCATTTTTCACTCCCTAGCCCTTCATCCTCACCTTCCTTTCCCCCTTGACTTTCCCCTCGTCCTTCCCCCCCTCCCTTTCCCTTTCCCCTTACCCATCCCCTCATCCCTAACCCCTCCCCTTCTCCCTCCAAATCCATTCTCTCTTACCTCTCCCCTTTTTCTTACCCTTTCCCCCTTCCCCTCACCCTCCATTAGCTTTTCCCTTCCTCTTTCCCCTCGTTCTTAACCCCATCCCCTTCCCCTTCCTATCCCTTAGCCCTTATCCATTCCCTCATTATCACCCCTAACCTTTCTCCCCTCACCCAGCTTTGCCTCTTACCTCTCCCATCCACTCCCTTTACTCTCACCTATCCCTTACTCCTTCTCCTTACCTCTCCCCTGCTCCTTTCCCCTCACCTCTTCCCTTTCTCCTTACCTCTTCCCTCCTCCTTTTCCCTTACCTCTCCCCTCCTCCTTTCCCCTTACCTCTCCCCTCCTCCTTTCCCCTTACCTCTCCCCTCCTCCTTTCCCCTTACCTCTCCCCTCCTCCTTTTCCCTTACCTCTCCCCTCCTCCTTTCCCCTTACCTCTCCCCTCCTCCTTTCCCCTTACCTCTCCCCTCCTCCTTTTCCTCTCACCTCTCCCCTTTCCCCTTACCTCTCCCCTCCTCCTTTCCCCTTACCTCTCCCCTCCTCCTTTCCCCTTACCTCTCCCCTCCTCCTTTTCCTCTCACCTCTCCCCTCCTCCTTTTCCTCTCACCTCTCCCTTTTCTCCTTACCTCTCCCCTCCTCCTTTCCCCTCATACTCAACCCCTCACCCCACCTCCTCTCACCCCTCTCCCCTCACCCCTGTCCCCTCCCAAACCCACGAGTAAAATCACCCTTGTAATGGTAAATAACGTAATTGTTGACGTCCGCGCGCGCCCTACAGTGGCATTGTGTTTTTTAAAAGAGTTTTGGGGAAATCTAATCAACATTCCATTTTCGTTTAATTCTTCTCCTTGCCGTGCCCTTTCCCCCTTGTTAATATTGCATGTTAACGACGCAAACACGGGTCTGTTTGTTTGTTTGTTTGTTTGTTTGTTTGTTTGTGTGTGTGTGTGTTTGTGTTTGTGTGTGGATGTGTTTCTGTGGTTCTCTAATCTCTGCCTGTCTGCCTGTCTGTCTGTCTGTCTGTCTGCCTCTCTCTATCTCTCTCTCTCTCAGTCTATCTCTATATCTCTGTGTATCACTTTTCATTTGTCAATCTATGTATCCCTCTGTCTATCTATCTATTACCCCCATTCCTTGTTTTCTCTTTCTCCAGTCCTCCCCATCATTTCCCGCTGTTTCCTCCCCCCCCCCCACGAGATCGAGTTGAACCTTGAATGACTTTTCGCATGTTAACAAGTTCTCGATTTCTTTTTCTTGTTTCTTCTCTCTCCCTCTTAT
>NC_061826.1:35749585-35754585 GCF_019202785.1 Penaeus chinensis | reverse complement strand
TAGATGGTGAAGGGGGAAATTGTGAAGCATAGTGATGGGGGAAAAGATGGTGAGGGGAAAATAGTGAAGGATGGTGAGCGGAAAAATATAGTGAGGGGAAACAATGAAGCATGGTGAGGGGGGGAAAGATGATGAAAGGGAAAAGAAGGAGAGGATGGTTGGGGGGGGGGGGGGTTAGGATGGTGAGGGGGGAAAAGTAGAGGATGGTGAGGGGAAAAACGATAGGGTGGGGTAGAGGATAGGAAAAGGGTGTAAGAGTGTGGGTGGGATTATTCATGGAGGGAGGGGGGTGGGAGCAGGGATGGAAAATTGGACAGAAGGAGAAATGATAGGATGAGGGCGGAAGGAGTAACGAAGTAGCGAAGAGAGAGAGAGAGAGAGAGAGAGAGAGAGAGAGAGAGAGAGAGAGAGAGACAGAGACAGAGACAGAGACAGAGACAGAGACAGAGACAGAGAAAGAGAGAAAGTGAGGAAGACTGGTAGAAACAGAGAGAGGAAGAGAGAAAGAAAGAGAGAGACAAAGACAGACAGAAACAGAGAGAGGAAGAGAGAAAGAAAGAGACAAACAAAGACAGAGAGGGTAAGAGAGAGTATGGAAGAAAGAGGTGAGAAATGGACGTAAAGACAGAAGACATACAGAGGCATACATAGAGAAAATCGCATACACAAGCAGATAATAGGAAACAGAGAAGAGAAGAGACAAAGAGAATGAAACAAATAAAATAAAATAAAAAGATTTAGACCATAAGCAAACAAAGCCAAAAATAGATGGAAACAAGAAAATTAAAAGTTGTTTTATTATTTTCATGAGCTTCTGATATTGTACATTAAGTAAAGGATATATTGCATTATCAAAGGGAATTGTAAAAGAACATATAATAAGCTCAGCTCATGTATATGACACAATGACATCCTTAAACTTAATGCAGGAGATCTAATCTTTGGAATAAGTGAATAAGAACTTTAATGCGTATTCACCTGTTAGTATAATCCGTATAATTGTTTTCTTATCGGGATAACTTAGGATATAAAGTGATTACCTCCTCACCTAAAAAGCCTCATTACTTGCTCTCTGCTTCATTTGGGTTTGTATTTATGCATTCGTATACCACACACACACACACACACACACACACACACACACACATATATATAAGGAAAATAAACTTTGGTGATTCTGTAATAAATGTCACACACACAAACACACACACACACACACACACACACAAACAGATACATACACAAACACACACATACACGCAAAACCCCATCTTCAGCACTATTAACATGCATACGCGTGGACACAGATTACATACTATTATCCATGCAAGAAACCTTACATGCATACAAATAGCCACTGGGATACAAATAGGCACATATATAGACACAGACATAAACTAATATCCATGAGCTTACAGACAGACAGAATGATAAACATACGTACGTTTTGGTAATACTGTTTCTGAGAGACCCTTGCTGACTGGGCGGGTCAGAGGGTGCTGAGAAAATGAGGGGGGGGGGGGGGGAAGGAGGGAAAGGGGAGGGAGAGAGGGAGGAAAAGGGGAGGGAGGGAGGGAGGGAGGGAGGGAGGGAGAGAGAGAGGGAGGGAAAGGGGAGAGAGAGAGGGAGGGGAAGGGGAGGGAGAGAGGGGGGAAAAGGAGAGGGAGGGAGGAAAAGGGGAGGGAAGGAGAGGGAGGGAAAGGGAAAAAGAGAGGGAGGGAGGGAGAGAAGGATGGAACAGGAGAGGGAGGGAGAGGAGGGAAAGAGAGAGAGAGGGAGAGAAGGAGGGAAATGGGAGGGAGAGAAGGAAGGAGGGAGTGGGAAGAGAGGAAGAGAAATATCGGGGAGAGAGGGAGGGAAGGGGAGGGAAGGAGAGAGAGAAGAAAGGGGAAGGGATTGAGGGAGAGAGAGAGAGAGAAAGAAAAAACATATGGAAGGATAGATGAATAGATAGATAGATCACTTTTAAAGTCACTTTTAAAATAGACAGTGAAATAAATGGATACATGTTCATGAATTGATGGATACACAGATAAATAGACATCATATACATAAATTCGTACATGAACTAATAGACATGTAGATAAACAGATAGACAGATAAAGACTAAGAGCCAGAAAGGAAGGAGAAAAGGCAGACAGACTAACAGATGAACGAAAAAGTGAGAAGACTAATAACAAAATTAATAAATAAATTAAAGAAAAAAAGAAAAAGGAAAGGAAACATATAGACCGAAAAAGATAAGAAAACTATTTCTGTAACACTGTGGTAAAGGGAAAAGAAAAAAAGAAAAGAAAGAAAAGAAAAGAAAAGAAAAGAAAAGAAAAGAATAAAATAAAATAAAATAAAACAAAACATATATACAATTACACAACAATTGAAATGGATCTTTAATGAAAACAAAAACAAAATCTATTGGAATAATATGCCTTTTGAACTTACTTCATTCAATTCATCTTATCCTTTCAATTAAACCTTAATTGGATATGCATATATAAAAGCTAACAAATCGTGCATATCAAATGGGGAATAGACAGACAGTATGTAATGAAAATGATAATAGCAATTACACCAATAACAATAATACCGTAATAATGATACAAAGAATGATGATAAGAACTGAAGACAGCAATAGTAGTAGTAGTAGTAGTAGTAATTGTAGTAGTAGTAATGGTAGTAGTAGTAGTAATAGTAGTAGTAGGAGTAATGGTAGTAGTAGTAGCAATAGTAGTAGTAGGAGTAATAGTAGTAGTAGGAGTAATGGTAGTAGTAGTAGTAATAGTAGTAGTAGGAGTAATGGTAGTAGTAGTAGTAATAGTAGTAGTAGGAGTAATGGTAGTAGTAGTAATTGTAGTAGTAGGAGTAATGGTAGTAGTAGTAGTAATAGTAGTAGTAGGAGTAATGGTAGTAGTAGAAGTAATAGTAGTAGTAGGAGTAATGGTAGTAGTAGTAGTAATAGTAGTAGTAGGAGTAATGGTAGTAGTAGTAATAATAGTAGTAGTAGGAGTAATGGTAGTAGTAGTAGTAATAGTAGTAGTAGGAGTAATGGTAGTAGTAGTAATAATAGTAGTAGTAGGAGTAATGGTAGTAGTAGTAGTAATAGTAGTAGTAGGAGTAATGGTAGTAGTAGTATAATTAGTAGTAGTAGGGAGTAATGGTAGTAGTAGTAGTAAAGGTAGTAGTAGGAGTAATGGTAGTAGTAGTAATAATAGTAGTAGTAGGTAGTATGGTAGTAGTAATAGTAATAGTAGTAGTAGGAGTAATGTAGTAGTAGTAGTAATAGTAGTAGTAGGATTAATGAGTTGAAAGTAGTAGTATTGTAGTAGTAGTAATGGTATAGTAGTAGTAATAGTAGTAGTAGGAGTAATGGTAGAAGTAGTAGTAATTGTAGTAGTAGGAGTAATGGTAGTAGTAGTAGCAATAGTAGTAGTAGGAGTAATGGTAGTAGTAGTAGCAATAGTAGTAGTAGGAGTAATGGTAGAAGTAGTAGTAATTGTAGAAGTAGTATGGTAGTAGTAGGAGTAAGTGGTAGTAGTAGTAGTAATAGTAGTAGTAGGAGTAAATGGTAGAAGTAGTAGTAAATTGTAGTAGGTAGGAGATGGTAGTAGTAGTAGCAATAGTAGTAGTAGGAGTAATGGTAGTAGTAGTAGCAATAGTAGTAGTAGGAGTAATGGTAGAAGTAGTAGTAATTGTAGTAGTAGTAGTAATAGTAGTAGTAGTAGTAATGGTAGAAGTAGTAGTAATTGTAGTAGTAGTAATGTAGTGTAGAAGTAAATAGTAGGTAGTAGGAGTAATGGTAGAGGTAGTAGTATTGTAGTAGTAGTAATGGTAGTAGTAGTAGTAATAGTAGTAGTAGGAGTAATGGTAGAAGTAGTAGTAATTGTAGTAGTAGTAATGGTAGTAGTAGTAGCAATAGTAGTAGTAGGAGTAATAGTAGTAGTAGGAGTAATGGTAGTAGTAGTAGTAATAGTAGTAGTAGGAGTAATGGTAGTAGTAGTAGTAATAGTAGTAGTAGTAGCAATAGTAGTAGTAGGAGTAAGGGTAGTAGTAGGAGTAATGGTAGTAGTAGTAGTAATAGTAATAGTAGTAGTAATGGTAGAAGTAGTAGTAATAGTAGTAGTAGGAGTAATGGTAGAAGTAGTAGTAATTGTAGTAGTAGTAATGGTAGTAGTAGTAGTAATAGTAGTAGTAGGAGTAATGGTAGAAGTAGTAGTAATTGTAGTAGTAGTAATGGTAGTAGTAGTAGCAATAGTAGTAGTAGGAGTAATAGTAGTAGTAGGAGTAATGGGAGTAGTAGTAGTAATAGTAGTAGTAGGAGTAATGGTAGTAGTAGTAGTAATAGTAGTAGTAGGAGTAATGGTAGAAGTAGTAGTAATTGTAGTAGTAGTAATGGTAGTAGTAGTAGCAATAGTAGTAGTAGGAGTAATAGTAGTAGTAGGAGTAATGGTAGTAGTAGTAGTAATAGTAGTAGTAGGAGTAATGGTAGTAGTAGTAATAGTAGTAGTAGGAGTAATGGTAGTAGTAGTAGTAATAGTAGTAGTAGGAGTAATGGTAGAAGTAGTAGTAATTGTAGTAGTAGTAATGGTAGTAGTAGTAGCAATAGTAGTAGTAGGAGTAATGGTAGAAGTAGTAGTAATAGTAGTAGTAGGAGTAATGGTAGTAGTAGTAATAGTAGTAGTAGGAGTAATGGTAGTAGTAGTAGTAATAGTAGTAGTAGGAGTAATGGTAGAAGTAGTAGTAATTGTAGTAGTAGTAATGGTAGTAGTAGTAGCAATAGTAGTAGTAGGAGTAATGGTAGTAGTAGTAGTAATAGTAGTAGTAGGAGTAATGGTAGAAGTAGTAGTAATTGTAGTAGTAGTAATGGTAGTAGTAGTAGCAATAGTAGTAGTAGGAGTAATGGTAGTAGTAGTAGTAGTAATAGTAGTAGTAGGAGTAATAGTAGTAATAGGAGTAATAGTAGTAGTAGTAGTAGTAGTAATAGTAGTAATAGGAGTAATAGT
>NC_061826.1:35734585-35737085 GCF_019202785.1 Penaeus chinensis | reverse complement strand
ATACCATGATTGTTATTTTTATCATAATTATTATTATTATTATTAATATTATTACTATTATTTTTTGTTATTACTATTATTATTATTATTATCATCATCATCATCATCATATTGTTATTATTATTATTATTATCAATTTCATTATCATCAATATTCAATATTTCAATATTATTAATATCACTATTATCATTATTACTACTATAATTAATGTTGTTATTACCATACTCTCACCATGAATACCGCTATAATAACTATTGTTGTTATCGTCATTAACATCACCTCCACCTTTATCCTCATTTACATCATTCTGTATTCGCGATGAGGTCATACCAGGCGGACACAGACAGACACACTTCCTCTACGTTATTCCTGGTCGTTAAAATCGTATTAACATCATTCGCACGGACTTTACGCGATGCTTCATTAAATACTCTTTCAGTTAGACTTTTATTCTTCACACACCTCACACGCCCACACCCTGTCCTATACATTCCTATAGCTTCGCCTTCCTATACCTATCTTCCGCCTCCCCACTCCTCCTCTTACTCCTTATTCATCTCCCTTCCTCCCCCCCCCCCTTCTCCCTCTCACCTTCCTTACCTATCTCCCTTCCCCCACCCTCTTTACCTATCTCCCTTTCCCCCTTTCCCCCTCTCCCATTCCTTACCCATCCCCCCTTCCCCCTTTCTCCCTCCTTACCCAACCCCCCTTCCCTCTCCCCCCCTCTCCCACTCCTTACCCATCCCCCCTTCCCCCTTTCTCCCTCCTTACCAATCTCCCTAACCCCCCCTCTCCCTCCCACCCTCCTTACCCATTCCCCCTTTCCCCTTTCTCCCTCTCCCACTCCTTACCCATTCCCCCTTCCCCCCCTTCACCCTCTCTCCCCCCCTCCCCTTTCCCCTCCCCCCCTTCCCCCTCTCTCCCCCCCACTCCTTACCCATCCCCCTTTCCCCCTCTCTCCCTCCCACCCTCCCCTTACCCCTCTCTCCCTCCCCTCCTCCCTTACCCCTCTCTCCCTCCCCCCCTCCCTTTCCCCCCCTCTCCCCCCTTCCCTACCCCCCTCCCCCACCTCCCTTTACGAGAACCACGCCCATGCCGCTTCCTGTACATCTGCCTGCTGTCTCTCCTTCGCCTTTCATTCCGGGGCGAACCGTAGTGTGGGCGGAGTCGTTCCTGTTGAAATATATTTATATACTTTTTTTTTTCCCCATTTGTTTTTCATTCTTTCTTTCGTTTTTTGATTATTTTTTTTTTCTTGTTTTCTATTATTTTCTCTTCTATTTTTTTTTCTTCTTCTTCTTTTCTTCTTCCCTCCTTTTTGTCTTTCTTTTCTTTTCTTTTCTTTTCTTTCTTCAATTCTTTCTTTAATTTTTCGTTCACCTTGTATAGTTTTTAATCAACTTCCACAAAAATCGGAAATGAGAATTCACGCTTAATCCGCGATTTCCATATTATTTTTGTTGTTATTGTTGTTGTTGTTGTTGTTGCTGTTGGTGCTGCTGTTATTCCTACTGTTGTTGTTAGTGTTTTTATTGTTTTGTAGTTGCTGTTATTTTGCTGTTGTTGTTGTTGTTGTTATTGTAGTTGTTTTTATTGTTGCAGTTTTTTTATTGTTGCCTTTGTTAATGTTTTTGTTGTTGCTGTCATTGTTACCTGCTGATATTCTGAGACATAAAGACAAATAGAAAGACACAGAGATTAGAGAAAAACACGTAAAAAAAAAAAATAATAATAACACGAACAAAAAAAACACGAAAAAAAAAAAAAAATAGAGAACGTAAACCAATGGAAAAGACAAGTGAGTTTCCCTGTCTGATAATTTCTGAAATATCACTCATCGATTCCCAGTCGATTTTCTGTAAATAGGTTGCTTAGCGGCCAAGAATATTGTTCAGTTCATGGATATTCTTCTTCCTTTTTTTGGGGAGGAAGAAAGAATATTGATGAAAATGTATTCACGTCCGTATCGTTCAAATATTTATTACATTTGTTTATTGATACGACGTTTGGTCGATGGAAGCGGTAAACTTATGATTATAAATGCTTATGTTTGATTATCGAATATTGGCTCCTTTTTGTTCTTTGTTATTTCCTTTGATGGTTCGTGTTATCGTTATTTTTATTGTTCTTGTGGTTATCGTTATCGTCTCTTTATCTTCTTCCCTCTTTTCGTCTGTCTGTTGGTCTCTGTCTGTCTGTCTGTCTGCTTCTCTCTCTATGTATCTCTCCCTCTCTATATGTCTATCTCTTTGCCTATTTATCTAACTGTCTATGTATGTATTATACATATATTATCTAATTCTCTCTCTCTCTGTCTCTCTCTCGCTCTCTCTCTCTCTCTCTTTCTCTTTCTCTCTCTCTCTCTCTCTCACACACTCTCTCTCTCTCTCTTACTCTCTCTCTGTCTGTCTATAAACCTATCTCTCTCTCTTACTCTCTCTCTGTCTGTCTATAAACCTATCTCTCTCTCTCTCACTCTCTCTCTCTCTCTCTCTCTCTC
>NC_061826.1:35712085-35714585 GCF_019202785.1 Penaeus chinensis | reverse complement strand
ATCATCATCATCACGTTACCGATTTCCGGGGAGGAAGGATACATAATATACTCAGACAATAGTATGGACAAATAGGCAAGGGGGGGGGGGGAAACATAGGTTCGGTCGTGCAGTATGTCATTTTTGTCTAAACCCCCGGGTGGATAATAAAAATGCAAATAAACCGGGGGAGGGGAGAAAGAGGGAGGGAGATAGATAGATAGAGAGAGAAAGAGGAAGATAGATAGATAGATAGATAGATAGATAGATAGAAAGAGTGAGAGAGGGAGGGATAAAGAGGGAGGGGAGAGGGGGGAGAGAGGAGAAAGTTTGTGAAGAGGAGAGGAGAGATAGAAGATAGATAGAATAGAGAGAGAGAGTGAGAGAGAGTTAGAGAGAGGAGAGGGGGAGAGAGAGGAGGAGAAGGAGAGAGGAGAGGAGACGAGCGAGAGAGAGAGAGAAGAGCAGGTGGAATGGGGAAGGAAGAGAGAACGGAAATAGAGAGTGGGACCGGAGAAGGGAGGGAAAAGGGGGGAAATTTTAAGGGGAACGAGGAAACGGGAGAGAGGAAGAGAGGAAGGAGATAAGAATATGACGCAGGACGACTATTTGCGGTTATTTGGCAAAGCTTTCAACAGCTCCCCTTCCGTGCAATTCGTTACTGTTTGAGGATTCCTGCCTCATCTAATAGCAGGACCTCTTTGCTCTGAGCCTGCGTAAATAAGCGGTGCGAGGAGGCAGATGGCAGGAGAGATAGATAGATAGATAGATAGAGAGATAGATGGAGAGAGATAGAGAGAGAGAAAGAGAGAGAGAGAGAGAGAGAGAGAGAGAGAGAGAGATAGAGAGAGATAGTGAGAGAGAGAGAATGAGTGAATAGGTGAGAGAGAGGAAATGAGAAGAGTGAGAAACAGAGAGAGAGAGAGAGTGAAATGAAATGTTTGATCAATAGCGAAATATAGATAGATAGATAATGTAAACATAGAGAGGGAGAAAATAGAAGAAAAAATAAAACAAAACAAGGAAAGCAAGATGAAGAGACAGATAAATAATTAAGAAAGTAGAAAGATGAACACATAGACTCAAAGAGAAATTACACGAGACACAAAAAAGGAAAAAAAAAAAAAAAAAAACGACGAAAAAGAAAAAAATATCTATATTTTCATATCTATATCATTATCGTTATAGCCACTTATATTTTCTTTCGTAAAATCCATTTTTTCCCCTCGTGGTGCGGATGCTGTTAACTCTCCTTCCATAACAGCAGGTTCTGAGGTGTGAAGTAGGTTTAACAGCTTTCTCTCGGCTGTCATGAGGGGCGCTGGGGTTTGAGAGAATTAGCACGCGTGGGTGTGCATGTGTGTGTGTAAGTGTGGGGCTACGTGTAAGAGAGGGTTGTACTGTGTGTGTGTGTGTGTGTGTGTGTGTGTGTGAGAGAGAGAGATAGAGGGTTGTGTGTGTGTGGTGTGTGTGTGAGAGAGAGAAGGTTGTGTGTATATGTGTGTGTGTGTGTGTAAGAGAGGATTTTGTGTATGTGTGTAAGAGAGAAGGATGTGTGTGTGTGTATGTGTGTGTGTGTGTATGTGTGTGTGTGTGTGTGTGCGTGTGCGTGTGTGTAAAAGAAAGTTGTGTGTGAGTGAGTGTGTATAAGAGAGAGTTTCTCTCTATCTACATATCTGTATTTGTGAATATTAATGCACATCCGTATACCTTTACAGACTCATCCACCTGCAACCCCAAAACACAATAGAAGAAAAAAAAAGAGAAAAAAAAAAAGAAAAATGAAAAAAACATTAAACCAGGGCGTTCCGATCTCGCTGCCTCGCGTGTGACGGGATAGAGAGAGGAAAGAGGGACAGAAACACGTACAGGAGATGAGAGGCGAGGGCGGGTGGGCGTGGAGGAGAGAAGGGAGGCTATTCTCACGTGATGCGTTTCCTTCCGTTGGGGAGACACGCCGGGGAGAGCACTGGGAGGAAGTCCTCTGGGGGAAAGGGAGGAGGGAGAGGAACAGGAGAGAGAGAGGAAGAGGAGGCAGAAGGAAGGAGAAAAGAGCGACGGGGGAGGGAAACACGAGGACGATACGACAGGTTTGTTTGTATAGAATATTCGTACGATTATGGTAGGCTTTTTTCTGTCTATTTGTCTCCATCTATTTATCTCTCTCTAGTATGTCTATCTTTATCGATCTATCTGTCTATTAATATATCTATTTATACAACGATCAATCAGTCCATCTATCTTTCTATCTATATCTATGTATCTATGTGTGTGCGTGTGTGTGTGTATGTTAATATATATAAAGTATATATATTTATATATATATATATATATATATATATATATAATATATGTATATATATCTGTGTGTGTGGTGTTTTGTGTGTGGTTTTTTGTGTGTGTGTGTGTGTGTGTGTGTGTGTGTGTGTATGTATGTATGTATGTATGTATGTATGTATGTATGCATGTATTTTAAATAAATATATATATATATATAATTATATAATATATATATTATATA
>NC_061826.1:35688616-35693616 GCF_019202785.1 Penaeus chinensis | reverse complement strand
AGGGTGGAAAGGTGGGGGAGGAGGCACTGTTGGTGGAGACTGAGGGAGGGAAGGTGGGGGAGGAGGCACTGTTGGTGGAGACTGAGGGAGGGAAGGTGGGGGAGGAGGCACTGTTGGTGGAGACTGAGGGAGGAGAGGTGGGGGAGGAGGCACTGTTGGTGGAGACTGAGGGAGGGAAGGTGGGGGAGGAGGCACTGTTGGTGGAGACTGAGGGAGGGAAGGTGGGGGAGGAGGCACTGTTGGTGGAGACTGAGGAAGGAGAGGTGGGGGAGGAGGCACTGTTGGTGGAGACTGAGGGAGGGAAGGTGGGGGAGGAGGCACTGTTGGTGGAGACTGAGGGAGGGAGGTGGGGGAGGAGGCACTGTTGGAGGAGACTGAGGGAGGGAAGGTGGGGGAGGAGGCACTGTTGGTGGAGACTGAGGGAGGGAAGGTGGGGGAGGAGGCACTGTTGGTGGAGACTGAGGGAGGAGAGGTGGGGGAGGAGGCACTGTTGGTGGAGACTGAGGGAGGGAAGGTGGGGGAGGAGGCACTGTTGGTGGAGACTGAGGGAGGGAAGGTGGGGGAGGAGGCACTGTTGGTGGAGACTGAGGGAGGAAAGGTGGGGGAGGAGGCACTGTTGGTGTAGACTGAGGGAGGGAAGGTGGGGGAGGAGGCATTGTTGGTGGAGATTGATGGAGGGAAGGTGGGGGAGGAGGCACTGTTGGTGGAGACTGATGGAGGGAAGGGTGGGGGAGGAGGCACTGTTGGTGGAGACTGAGGGAGGAGAGGTGGGGGAGGAGGCACTGTTGGTGGAGACTGAGGGAGGGAAAGTGGGGGAGGAGGCACTGTTGGTGGAGACTGAGGGAGGGAGGTGGGGGAGGAGGCACTGTTGGAGGAGACTGAGGGAGGGAAGGTGGGGGAGGAGGCACTGTTGGTGGAGACTGAGGGAGGGAAGGTGGGGGAGGAGGCACTGTTGGTGGAGACTGAGGGAGGGAAGGTGGGGGAGGAGGCACTGTTGGAGGAGACTGAGGGAGGGAAGGTGGGGGAGGAGGCACTGTTGGAGGAGACTGAGGGAGGGAAGGTGGGGGAGGAGGCACTGTTGGTGGAGACTGAGGGAGGGAAGGTGGGGGAGGAGGCACTGTTGGTGGAGACTGAGGAAGGAGAGGTGGGGGAGGAGGCACTGTTGGTGGAGACTGAGGGAGGGAGGTGGGGGAGGAGGCACTGTTGGTGGAGATTGAGGGAGGAAGGGTGGGGGAGGAAGCACTGTTGGTGGAGACTGAGGGAGGAAAGGTGGGGGAGGAGGCACTGTTGGTGGAGACTGAGGGAGGGAAAGGTGGGGGAGGAGGCACTGTTGGTGGAGACTGAGGGAGGAAAGGTGGGGGAGGAGGCACTGTTGGAGGAGACTGAGGGAGGGAAGGTGGGGGAGGAGGCACTGTTGGTGGAGACTGAGGGAGGGAAGGTGGGGGAGGAGGCACTGTTGGTGGAGACTGAGGGAGGGAAGGTGGGGGAGGAGGCACTGTTGGTGGAGACTGAGGGAGGAAGGTGGGGGAGGAGGCACTGTTGGTGGAGACTGAGGGAGGGAAGGTGGGGGAGGAGGCACTGTTGGAGGAGACTGAGGGAGGGAAGGTGGGGGAGGAGGCACTGTTGGTGGAGACTGAGGGAGGGAAGGTGGGGGAGGAGGCACTGTTGGTGGAGACTGAGGGAGGAGAGGTGGGGGAGGAGGCACTGTTGGTGGAGACTGAGGGAGGGAAGGTGGGGGAGGAGGCACTGTTGGTGGAGACTGAGGGAGGGAAGGTGGGGGAGGAGGCACTGTTGGAGGAGACTGAGGGAGGGAAGGTGGGGGAGGAGGCACTGTTGGTGGAGACTGAGGGAGGGAAGGTGGGGGAGGAGGCACTGTTGGTGGAGACTGAGGGAGGGAAGGTGGGGGAGGAGGCACTGTTGGTGGAGACTGAGGGAGGAAGGTGGGGGAGGAGGCACTGTTGGTGGAGACTGAGGGAGGGAAGGTGGGGGAGGAGGCACTGTTGGTGGAGACTGAGGGAGGGAAGGTGGGGGAGGAGGCACTGTTGGTGGAGACTGAGGGAGGAAGGTGGGGGAGGAGGCACTGTTGGTGGAGACTGAGGGAGGAAGGTGGGGGAGGAGGCACTGTTGGTGGAGACTGAGGAGGAAAGGTGGGGGAGGAGGCACTGTTGGTGGAGACTGAGGGAGGGAAGGTGGGGGAGGAGGCACTGTTGGTGGAGACTGAGGGAGGGAAGGTGGGGGAGGAGGCACTGTTGGTGGAGACTGAGGGAGGGAAGGTGGGGGAGGAGGCACTGTTGGTGGAGACTGAGGGAGGGAAGGTGGGGGAGGAGGCACTGTTGGTGGAGACTGAGGGAGGAAGGTGGGGGAGGAGGCACTGTTGGTGGAGACTGAGGGAGGGAAGGTGGGGGAGGAGGCACTGTTGGTGGAGACTGAGGGAGGGAAAGGTGGGGAGGAAGGCACTGTTGTGGAGACTGAGGGAGGGAAGGTGGGGGAGGAGGCACTGTTGGTGGAGACTGAGGGAGGAGAGGTGGGGGAGGAGCACTGGTTGGTGGAGACTGAGGGAGGAAGGTGGGGGAGGAGGCACTGTTGGTGGAGACTGGGGAGGAAGGTGGGGAGGAGGCACTGTTGGTGAGACAGGAGGATGAGGGAGGGCACAGTGACTGAGGAGAGGAGGCACTAGTTGGTGGAGATGAGGGGAGAAGGTGGGGGAGGAGGCACTGTTGGTGAGACTGAGGGAGAAGTGTGGGGAGAGAAGCACTGTTGGTGGGAGACTGAGGGAGGAAAGGTGGGGAGGAGGCACTTGTTGGTGGAGACTGAGGGAGGAAAGGTGGGGGAGGAGGCACTGTTGGTGGAGACTGAGGGGAGGGAAGGTGGGGGAGGAGGCACTGTTGGTGGAGACTGAGGGAGGGAAGGTGGGGAGGAGGCACTGTTGTGGAGACTGAGGGAGGAAGGGTGGGGGAGGAAGCACTGTTGGTGGAGACTGAGGGAGGGAAGGTGGGGGAGGAGGCACTGTTGGTGGAGACTGAGGGAGGGAAGGTGGGGGAGGAGGCACTGTTGGTGGAGACTGAGGGAGGGAAGGTGGGGGAGGAGGCACTGTTGGTGGAGACTGAGGGAGGGAAGAGTGGGGGAGGAGGCACTGTTGGTGGAGACTGAGGAGGGAAGGTGGGGGAGGAGGCACTGTTGGTGGAGACTGAGGGAGGGAAGGTGGGGGAGGAGGCACTGTTGGTGGAGACTGAGGGAGGAAGGTGGGGGAGGAGGCACTGTTGGTGGAGACTGAGGGAGGAAAGGTGGGGGAGGAGGCACTGTTGGTGGAGACTGAGGGAGGGAAGGTGGGGAGGAGGCACTGTTGGTGGAGACTGAGGGAGGGAAGGTGGGGGAGGAGGCATGTTGGTGGAGATTGAGGGAGGAAGGGTGGGGGAGGAGGCACTGTTGGTGGAGACTGAGGGAGGAAGGGTGGGGGAGGAGGCACTGTTGGTGGAGACTGATGGAGGGAAGGTGGGGGAGGAGGCACTGTTGGTGGAGACTGAGGGAGGAAAGGTGGGGGAGGAGGCACTGTTGGTGGAGATTGAGGGAGGAAGGGTGGGGGAGGAGGCACTGTTGGTGGAGACTGAGGGAGGGAAGGGTGGGGGAGGAGGCACTGTTGGTGGAGACTGAGGGAGGAAGGTGGGGGAGGAGGCACTGTTGGTGGAGACTGAGGGAGGAAAGGTGGGGGAGGAGGCACTGTTGGTGGAGACTGAGGGAGGAAAGGTGGAGGAGGAGGCACTGTTGGTGGAGACTGAGGGAGGGAAGGTGGGGGAGGAGGCACTGTTGGTGGAGACTGAGGGAGGAAAGGTGGGGGAGGAGGCACTGTTGGTGGAGACTGAGGGAGGAAAGGTGGGGGAGGAGGCACTGTTGGTGGAGACTGAGGGAGGAATGGTGGGGGAGGAGGCACTGTTGGTGGAGACTGAGGGAGGAAAGGTGGGGGAGGAGGCACTGTTGGTAGAGACTGAGGGAGGAATGGTTGGGGAGGAGGCACTGTTGGTGGAGACTGAGGGAGGAATGGTGGGGGAGGAGGCACTGTTGGTGGAGACTGAGGGACGAAAGGTGGGGGAGGAGGGACTGTTGGTGGAGACTGAGGGAGGAAAGGTGGGGGAGGAGGCACTGTTGGTGGAGACTGAGGGAGGAAAGGTGGGGGGGTGGGGTAAATACAAAACATGAAGAGTGGTATGTAACTGAGATTGTCATGATGTGATATTAATGTGACATGACACCACAATAGGTGTGGTGATATGACGTCAGTGTGACGTGTATTTGTAGTGATGTGACAGTAGGAATTAATAAGTATAGTAGATAGTTAACTATACAGTTGATGTTGATAATGCAGCATGCAGATATGACTGTGATGAATGCAGATATGACTGTGAATTGTGAGTGTATTTACGTGGTGGAAATATGACATGGGATTCTGACTGTGATGATGTTAATGACTATGAACAGGGAATGTGTGATGAGTGACAGCGAGTAAATGACATTGATGACTGCAGTGTTGGCGCTGATATATGATATTGCAGAGTGCGCTAATTAAGGCTTATACATTGACTAAGGTGATGACATGTGAGGTTCATTATGATGAAGTAATATAATTATGATAATTATGATACTATCTGTGGAGATGTGATGTTTGCAAAAGTAGTGTTGATATGAGATTACGACATCTAACTGTAATAATGTGATAGTACTGTTTGAAAGTCTTTCGGAGATGACAAGCAATGCTGATCATAGCATGACGATGATGCTTAATGACCATGACTGTGATGAAGCAATTGTAAAAGAAAAAAACGTAACGATACTTTTTTTGTTTTT
Organism: Penaeus chinensis; assembly: GCF_019202785.1. Classification (NCBI taxonomy): domain Eukaryota; kingdom Metazoa; phylum Arthropoda; class Malacostraca; order Decapoda; family Penaeidae; genus Penaeus; species Penaeus chinensis. The sequence goes on along the minus strand of NC_061826.1, from coordinate 35,688,777 downwards.
GTGATAATAACGCATTGCGATGAATTGAGTCCAAAACAAAGTGCAAAGTAAGAAAAATCCCCCCCCTCCCCTCAAAAAAAAAAAAAAAAAAAAATACTACAAATTACTCTCTCTCTCTCTCTCTCTCTCTCTCCCTCTCTCTCTCCCTCTCTCTCTCTCTC
>NC_061826.1:35673616-35676116 GCF_019202785.1 Penaeus chinensis | reverse complement strand
TATATATATATATATTAAATATATTTATTTTATTTTTTTGTAAATATATTTTATAAATAATATAATATATAATATGTACAAAATTTTATATTTTATATAATATATATATATATAATATGTACATATAAAATATATAAAATATATATATATATATATATATAATATATAATATACACCCCACACACACAAATGTATATAATATATATATATATAAAAATATATATATATAATATATATTTTATATAAAATATAATATATAATATATATAATATTATATATAATAAAAATTATATTTACATAAACATATATATAAATATATATATATATATATAAAATATAAATTTACATATACATATATATATTTTATATATAATATATATATTATATATATTATAATATATATATAATTTATTTATTTTTTTATATAAAGATTTATATGGTAGAAAAACCCACAATGTAAAACTATATTTATTGAAAGTGAGACTCAGGATACCATAGTATCAACACGGTAAAGTGTTTTCAATATTCATATATATATAGTTATTCATCTTTTTTATTTACACACACACACACTCACACTTTTTTCAACAGCCATTTATTCCACTACAGGAAATCGGCCTCTTTCGATTCATTAATTGAGTTTATCTGGCAGTTCTACCCTTGCCTGATTGGATGCCCTTCCTAATCAACCGCGGTTCGGCGCCGAAACATCTGTGCCACGGCGGCGATTTCCCCACGACCCCTGTTTTAAAAATAATATATATTATATTTATATATATATATATAAAATATATAAAAATAAAAAAAAAATATACATACAAAAAAATATAATAAAATATAAAATAATATATAAAAATTCATATTTAATACGTAAAGTATGTAGTACTTTTACAAACTATCAATCTATCATCAACTATCTATCTACCTACCCTTTCATCTATCAATCTGTCTATTATCTATCTACATCTACCATCTATCTACTACAACTCCCATCACCATTATCTACATCTACTATCTATCGACATTTCTTTCTTTTTTCCCCTTTTCCCCTTTTTTTACCCCCTTCCTTTCCCCCCAGTCTCCTCACCTCCCTCGCCCTTCTCGCACTCTTTCCCCCCCTTTTTCCCTCCCCTCGAAATACTATAAAATTTAGCTAACTACCTCGGGCCAAGCGTTTCGTGATGCGACCTACGCGGAGACGCTAAACCACTTCGAGACGGCGCTGGGGAAAGGAATTATGTTTAGTTACCTCTGCCTCTCTTTTCAGATGTGAAAAAAATAGGGAAAAAAGAAATTTATTCCCGAGTTCGTGTGTGTACATTTTTTTTTTTTTTTTTTTTTTTTTTTTTTTTTTTTTTTTTTTTAAATACGGGCGTAGAAATGTCTGGCTAAGTAGTTTTTAAAATTTCTCTATTTTCCCTTTTCTTCCTCTTCGTGACTTTGTTATTTTTTTCATCGTTATCGTTTTTTTTTTTTGTTTTTTTTTTGTTGCTTCTCCTTTCTCTTTGTTTTGTTGTTTTGTCCTTCTCATTATTCCTATTGATTTTTTCATTATCTTTATCACCATCATCATCATATTTTTTTCTGTTTTATTCTTGTCCTAATTGCTTCTTTTCTTTCTTTTTTTTATTCCCATTCGTAAGGCCTGATCAATTAAAATAAAGCTCAACAGAGATATAATAAAGATAAACGAAAGCAGTGAAAAAACAGCTTAAAAATGACACACGTGCAACAAACAACAGCACAAAGAACAGAATTGCAACAAAAGTGTACCATGAACGTTATGCAATCACGAGGCGCTTTTATATTTTTTACAAACACAATTCCGCAAGGTTGTTAGAAGCCATCACTTAGAATATTTTTTAAAAAACTTCTAATATACTTTCCAGGCCCCTTTCTTATGCAAGTCACTTGAAAAATATCATTCTATCTTGCTTTATTTACATACGTCTTCACACAATGGTAATTTCACTTTTACATCACTCGGGAAAGGGTTTTTCCCCCTGAACAAAAAACTCTTCTGCGGTTTGTTGCAATATTGTTCAACACACACACAAAAAAATCATAAAAGAAGTCAAGCTTTTCATCAATGTTTGTATTCATTTATAACCAAAAGAAAGGACTAAACATTTCAAAAGAGTTACACATGAAAACAATTGCAACTTCCGTAAAGCCATTCTGTATCTTTTCGATGCCCGTTTATCCCGTGGTCTGTATTATGCAAAATTTTATCATCTCATAATACCTGAACTCCTCTCAAAGGGAAAAGGAAAATTTTTTACGCTTTATAGTTGTTTTAAAATGCATTTAAAACTCAATGTACAAAATTTTTTTTCGTTTTTTTTGTTCATTAAACTCGTTTCCTCTTCTTCTGTCTTTTATCTGTTCTCCCTCTCTCCTCTCTCTCTCTCTCTCTCTCTTCTCCTTTTCCTCTCTTCTCTCTCTCTCTCTTTCTCTCCTCTCTCTTCTCTCTCTCCTCTCTCCTCTCTTTCCCTCTCTC
>NC_061826.1:35627394-35629894 GCF_019202785.1 Penaeus chinensis | reverse complement strand
ACTATTATTACAATTATTATTATTATCATTATTGATTTTATCATTATTATTATCCTTTTTATCATTATTAGTACTATTATTATTATTATTATTATTATTATCAATATTATTGCCATCATCATTATTATTATCACCATTATCGTTATTATGATTATCATCAATATCTTTCTTATTACTTCTTTTATTATTTTTAATATTATCATTATCATTATTATTGTCATCATCATTATTATTATTATTATTATTATTATTATTATTATTATTATTATTATTATCATTATTATTATTATCGTTGCTTGTCGTTGTTGCTATCAGTATTATTATCATTATCATTATTGTTATTATTATTATTATTATTTTTATTATTATTAATATCATAATGGTCTGAAAGAATGGGACTGATACGTGAATAATAATAAATCTCAAAACGAATTTTACATCCAAGATATACCGGGAAAGTCGTATGGTAATATGATAATTTTGTTTTTCTGAATAATTCCGGTACTCACGCGAAACTATTAACCATTCGTGAACTCGTAAATTTACGATGAAAAGACCTTGGCATACCACAGTATTCCCTGGCCGAATTTGGTTTACGCTAATCTCTACGGTCTGACAACCCTAGTTTCATTGTGTCATGGATTTCTGAAATTCTGTTTCATGTTAATGTGTGTATATAAATATATATGTGTGTATATATCTATATATATATATATATATATATATATATATATATATATATATATATATATATATATATTTATATATATATATGTCTATATATATACATATATATGTATATGTATACATATACACACACTTAAATATACATATATACATATATATACATAAACACACATACACAAAAAATACATATATATGTATACATATGAATACATATATGTATATGTATGCATATGTATACATATATATATATGTATACATATATATATCGATACCCCCAGCCTGTGTATATATATAAATATATAATTATATGTGTATATATACATATACATACATACATATATATTTATATGTATATATATGTATATATGTATATACATATGTATATATACATATATATATATATATATATATATATATATATATATATATAAATATATATATATTTCGTTACCCCCAGCCTTCCCTTCACCTACTCCCTCCCCTTCTATCGACACCCAAACCCCCCCTTTACGCCGCCCTTCACAGCCCTTCTCTCCCCCCCCATCCCCCCCCCCCCCACTCACATCACCCAACCCATTATCCTGTCCGCATTCTACATCACTATCAACCAACCTCTTCGAAAGACACGCTACTTTTCACAGTAGAATAAATCGTGCACAAAAGCAGGCTACGTCAACAGGCTATGCTATTCTGCTTACAGGTCATCATTAATGATAAGAAAGTAAAGAAAGACAGGAAAAGAAAAAAAGAGAGAGAGAGAGAGAGAGAGAGAAGTAAGTATAACCTGAAGTAGAGAGAGAAAAAAAAAAACAGAAGTATTTTGATGACTTTGTTATTCTTTCCGGGAAATGGTTTGACGTGTGTTGAAATTTTCGGTCTAGAATTTAAAAGGATAAAATGTATTTGTGAACGTTAAAAGCGTACAGTAGTTTGGCAAGATTGGTGGAAATGAGACATATAAGAGCATTAGTAATTATTATGATAGAATAGTGATGATGGTGAAGATGATGGATTGTGATGATAGTGTTGTTTATGATGGCAGTAGATGCTATGATTGATATATTTATTAGCTCATATTAGGATTGAGGATAATTTCTAGCAGCCATGTCAATAGTTACAATACCAATAATGTTCCACGTGATATTATTCATGTCCTCGTCTTTTCTTTCAACACCTCCGTCCCTCCTTTTTCCTCTCCCCCTCTCTCCCTCCTCTGAACTCACCTTCCTATCCACTATCCCGTCCTCTTCTTCCCCTCTCCCTCCCCCTCCCCCCCAGCAACCCTCCCTTCCCGCCTCCCCCCACTCCCCCACCCACCCAAGCAAAGACCACACGAATAACGCAAGGTGGTCCCTAATAGTGTTATTTCGAGATGACTTACACTGAAGTACCATTACTGGCAGTGAAATTAGCGTCGTGGGAGCTCATGCATTCACTTTGATCTTTTATGAATAGCTGTGTGTGTGGCGTTCGGGCTCTTTGCAATTTTTCTCTTTTTTTTATTGCAATGTTGAAGCTGCGAGACGGGCGCCTTGTGTTGAACTTTATGTACAATGACTTCAAACTTGAAAGCTCACACGCTTTTGAGAGCTCTCCCTTCCCCCACCCCCCCTTCCACCCTCCACCCACCCACCCTCCCTCTCTCCCTCTTCACTATATTTGGTAGTGCCGGAAGTGGAGTTCTGAAGAGATTTAGTATTGCTGTTTAATAGACAGAATCGATATCTTCTGCTGTAGGCTTGGAGTGATTCTTGGTAATTATGTGTTAGGGAGACTGGGGTGAAGCTAACTGCGTTGGCAATTGATTCTTGCT
>NC_061826.1:35614894-35619894 GCF_019202785.1 Penaeus chinensis | reverse complement strand
ATCACAGCCGGATACCGCATTGAAATCGCCTAGCACAATACGAATATCTCGCCGAGGACATCTGTCTGCCACAGATGCAAGTTTGGCGTAAAACATCTCTTTCACCTCAAGTTTATATACATCCGTAGGAGCGTATACAGCAACAAGAGACATGAAGCCAAATGAAAGCTTCAGTCTCAATACCATGATACGCTCATCGACTGGAGTGACCTCAACTACCAAGGGTTGAAGTCTGCTGGAGATGGATATGGCTACTCCCTGGAGATGGTGGCCATCGCTGCGGCCCGACCAGTAGTAGGTGTAGCCACCCTCACTAATCGTGCCAATGCCAGGTCTTCTCACCTCCGAGAGAGCAGCCACCTCAACTCTCAGCTGTTTCAATTCCCTCGATAGTAGTGGTAACCGATCGTCCTGTCGCAGGGAACGGATGTTCCAAGCCCCCACCCTGACAGTACGCCTGAGGTCTAACCTCGGGCAGTCACTCCGGGTGGGCGCCACCTCTGCCACCCCTACCGACGCCGCCCCATGTAGAGGAGGTTGGCTGGCTGCAGGCCCCATAATCCACCTGCAGGGCTCCCTAGGGCTTTCCCCCACAAGCATCACGCCAGGCTGGCGGCCGCTGGGACCCAGCTGGGACTGGGGGTAACCCCCCCTCCCCACCCGAGTCCCAGCGGTCGCCAACCCAGAGGGACCCACAGCCCGCCGTACTTGCTGGGTAGGAGGGACTTTAGCCCTCCCCCCAGCGTCAGTCTCAATACCATGATACGCCATATATATATATATATATATATATATATACATATATATATGTATATATATGTTTGTGTGTGTGTGTGTTTGTATGTGTGCGTGGGTGTTTGTGTATGCATGCATAATTATATACTCATTGATGTATATATACATAAATATATAAAGCAAAATCGGAAATTATGATATGCACACAAGTATTCATAATTAGTAGATGAAAACATAGGAATAATTATGCTCCTGGCTCCCCGAAAGCCAAGGTTTAAAGGTTGCCTTTTTAAGAAATGTTATTCCAAGTCATATATCCGAACAATTTTATGTTGACGTGGAAATTACGCAGGTCATGGTGGGTGCAGCTGCACTGAATTTTCATTAGACTTTCGTATTTTGTACGTAGATAGGTTTCATTTAATAACCGTCTTTATATTATATATATATATATATATATATATATATATATATATTTATTTATTTATTTATTTATATATCTATCTATCTACCTCTATATATACATGCATATATAAAAGAATATGTAAACACATAAACTTATATATATATATATATATATATATATATATATATATATATATATATATATATATATATAAATATATATATATATATAAATATATATATATATATATGTATATATATATATATATATATATATTGGTGTATATATATATGTATATATTGGTGTATATATATATGTATATATGTGTGTGTGTGTGTTTGTGTGTGTGTGTGTGTGTGTGTATGTATATATATATATATATATATATATATATATATATATATATATATATATATATATATATATATCACTCTACCGTGTTAATACTACGGCAGAAAAAAACACAATGTAAAACTAGATATATTGAAAGTGAGACAACCGTTTCGGAATCCACCTGTTTTCCATCCTGAGGATTCAAGTTATTCAAGCGATATCGGAAGCAAAGCTGAAATTCGTCTTGTCTTGGATCTCTCCTGTAAGGCATGACTGATTTTGGCTCATGCGTGCATTTCTGTCTGTCTCAGCTTATATCTCTGTTCTTTTTTTTGTGTGTTTGACTCTATCTCTGTCTGTTTGTCTCTCTCTCTCTCTCTCTGTCTACTCTGCCTGTCTGTCTGTCTCACAATTTCTCTTCCTTGCACCCTCTCTTCTCTTCTCTATCTTTCCTTTTATCCTTAATCCCCATTTTTCTCTCTGTCTGTCTGTCTGTCTGTCTCTCTCTGTCTGCTCTGCCTGTCTGTCTGTCTCACAATTTCTCTTCCTTGCACCCTCTCTTCTCTTCTCTATCTTTCCTTTTATCCTTCATCCCCATTTTTCTCTCTGTCTGTCTGTCTGTCTGTCTCTCTCTGTCTGCTCTGTCTGTCTGTCTGTCTAACAATTTCTCCTCCTCGCACCCTCTTCTCTTCTCTATCTTTCATTTTATCCTTCATCCTCATTTTTCTCTATCTCCTATTTTCTCTGTCCCTCTCATTTTCCTTCCCTCTTTCCCTCATTCCAGCCTCCCTCTACCCCACCTTTCTTCTTCCCTCTCTCCACCTTCTCCTTCGCGCTATCCCCCTCTCTTCACCCTCTTTTCTATCTCCCAACTTTCTCCCCTCTCCCTCTCCTCTTCTCCATTCTTTCCTCTACCCCCCTCTCCCCGGTTTTCTCTCCCTCCTCTTCTCCACCCCCCTCTCTTTCTCTCTCTCCTTCCCTTCACTTCCACCTTTACCCCCCTCCATCTGCCTCCCTCCGCCCCTCCCTCCACCTGCCTCCCTCTCCCCCTCCCTCCACCTGCCTCCCTCTCCCCCTCCCTCCTTCCTCCACCTGCCTCCCTCTCCCCCTCACTCCACCCCCCCCCCCCCCACCTCCTCCTTCCCAAAGAAACAAAAGCAAGAATAAATCACACGAATATAACTCAAGTCCGATATTTATTTCATCCTCTCCTTTTGATCGCTGTTGATATGTCGAGTCATTTCCCTTGAGTTATCATCGCGTTGCGCATTTCTCATTTCTCTTGTTTTTTTGTTTTTTTTCTCTCTCTCTCTCCAGCTTTCGCTATAGCATCCCTCCCACCTGTTGTTATGCAAATGCTGCTTTATAATGTACATAAATGACCTGCGTGTCGCGACCCATTGGCAGGGAATGAGCGGCAAACACACCATACGTCAAGACACAGTATAATAACAAGCGCGAGATTACAGGTTTTCTCCCAACGCCGCGGAACAAGTGAACACAGCCAAGCGCTTGCCGGGACACGCAAGTGTGTGTGTGTAGGGAGAGGGTTGTGTGTGGGGCGCCTGTGTGTGTGTGTGTGGCGGGGGGGATGTGCATAGGTGTGGGGGCCTGTGTGTACGTATGTGTGTGTTTGTTTATACCTCTGTGTGTGTGTTTGTGTGTGTGTGTGTGTGTGTGTGTGTGTGTGTGTTTGTTTGTGTTTGTGTTTGTATGTGTGATTGTGTGTATGTGTGCGTGAATATGTGTTCCCCCCCCAAAAAAAAATGTGGGATGTATTTAAAAAATGTCTACGTGTCTTCCATTTCAAGAAAGAAAATGAAAGAATAGGGAATGATTGTGATGAAAAGAAAGAAATAGGAAAGGGGAAAGACGGCGAAATGAGAGATGGAAAAAGTTAAGAAAACATGATAGATGATAAAATGAGAAGAAAACAAAGCATGTGGGTACATATATAGTTCGTAAACATGCATCGATATTTTTTTTTTTTTTTTTTTTAAGAAATGGGTGGGGGTTAATATCGAATTTTAGGAGATGGGGGTTGGAAGGGTGTGTGTGGGGGGGGGGGAAGGTGAGGATATTGAAATAGTTATGAGGTGTGAGGTAGACATCAGGGCGAAGTGAGGGAGTATGGGGAAGGGTTGAATGAAGGGAGGGGAGGGAGGGGAGGGGAAGTGAGGGAGTATGAGGAAGGGTTGAAGGAAGGGAGGGGAGGGAGGGGAGGGAGGGGAGGGAGGGGAGGGAGGGGAGGGAGGGGAGGAAGGAGGGGAGGTTAAGAAGGTCACTGATCGAAAAGACAGAGTTGTCATTGCGGTATCAAACTTCCCCTGTCACCTTCCTCCCCTCTCCTCTCCTCTCCTTCTTCCTCCTCCTTCTCTCTTTCCCTCCCCACTACTCCATCCCACCCCCATTCCTTACGATATCCTTTCAACTTCCCATTATTCCCTATTCTATCTATCCACCCCTTCGCCTTTATCTTCCTGTACTCTATCCTTCCCTTTTTCCACCACCTCCTCATTCACCTCTATCTCCTTATTTTTTCCATCCCTCCCCATATTCCCTCTACCTTCTCATCCCTCCATTTTTCTCCACTTTCCCATCCTTCCCCATTTCCCTCCATCTTGCAACCCCTCCCCACTCCTCCCCATCCCTTCCACTCCACCCCATTCCCCTTCCACCTCTCCACCTCCTCCCATCCCTCCCCATCCCTATCCCTACCCGTCCCCCCCTCCCCCTCCCCCTCCCTACCCGTCCCCTCCCCCCCCCCCCCTCCCTCTACCACCAACCCGTTATCCTCTTCTACATAACAAGCAACAGAGGCCGTTATCTCCCCACCTCCCCCCCCCCCTCCCCCGATATCCTGTACACCGCCTCCTCGACGCTAGTTACGTGCTATCTTGTGTCTAATATTATTATTGAGATTGTGAATGACATCGCTGCAGGAGATGGAATTATCCCACTGCTGGAGAGGGAGAGGAATGTCTGCTTGCTCTGTTTTTCTCTGTTTTTTTTTTTTTTTTTTAATTTCTGCTGTGTTGATTTTCTTTATTTTCTTTTGTTTTATTTTCCGTTTCTATCTCGTGCGTTTTTTTTTTCGTCATTTGGATGCCTGTTCTTCTCTTTCTGTCTGAATGTTTAGCTTTTGTCTCTGTCTTTCTCTCTCTCTCTCTCTCTCTCTCTCTCTCTCTCTTTCTCTCTCTCTTTCTCTCTCTCTCTCTCTCTCTCTCTCTCTCTCTCTCTCTCTCTCTCTCTCTCTCTCTCTCTCTCAGTCTCGCTCTCTTTCTCTCTCTCTCTCTCTCTCTCTCTCTCTCTCTCTCTCTCTCTCTCTCTCTCTCGCTCTCCCTCCCTCTCTCTCTCTCTCTCTCTTTCTCTCTCTCGTTCTCTCGCTCTTTCTCTCTCTCTCTCTCTCTCTCTCTCTCTCTCTCTCTCTCTCTCTCTCTCTCTCTCTCTCTCTCTCTCTCTCTCTTTCTCTCTCTCTCTCTCTCTCTCTCTCTCTCTCTCTCTCTCTCTCTCTCTCTCCCTCTCT
>NC_061826.1:35602394-35604894 GCF_019202785.1 Penaeus chinensis | reverse complement strand
CTCCCGCTCTCCCTCCCCTCCTCTTCCTCATCTCTTCTCCGTCTTTTCTCCTCCCCGTCTTCCCTTTCTCCTCCCCATCTCCCGCTCTCCCTCCCCTCCTCTTCCTCAATCTCTGCTGCATCTTTCCTCCTCCCCCTCTTCCCTTTCTCCTCCCCATCTCCCGCTCTCCCTCCCCTCCTCTACCCCCCCCCCCCCCCCCCGCTTAATCGAAACAACCCAGTCAGACATGCTATGATAAAGCAAAGCAATTAAGCTTATATAGGTGAGCGAGTAACCGAACCAGTAAGTGTTAACACGTTTTCATTATGGTCAATTTTCTCTTCTCTCTTTTTTTGTAAGTATACCTTTTATCACTTATTTCTCTTTGTATTTTTTTTTTTTTTTTTTTTTGGGGGGGGGGGGGGGGTTGGGGGTTGCTTCTTTTATTTTTCTTCATGTTTTGGTTCTTTATTTTTTCCTTAAATAATTCTTTTATTTGGATTTTTTTCTTCATATTTTTCTGTCTTTACATACACGGTTGCACTTTTCGGGAGTGAGATCAGGGCGATACGAATATGGAAATAGACAAAGGATAGAATTAGATGATGGAGAGGAAGAAGATGGTGAAGAGAGATAAAGAAGGGATGGAATTAGAGAATGATAAAGATGAAGAAGAAGGAGAAGATAGAGAAGATAGGTATATATAGAGAGAGGAGGGAATGGGAGAAGACAAGGATGTTGGAGAAGCTGTGTGGATGAGAAGGATATGAAATAGTCGGATTATAAAGATAACTGATAGAGAAATTAGAACATTGATTTGTATGTATATATGTATGTAATTATGTATGTATCTATGTATGTATATGTATATGTATATATATATATATATATATATATATATATATATATATATATGTATATATATATATATATATATATATATATATATATAGAGAGAGAGAGAGAGAGAGAGAGAGAGAGAGAGAGAGAGAGAGAGAGAGAGTGAGAGAGAGAGAGAGAGAGAAAGAGAGAGAGAGAGAGAGAGATACAGAGAGAAACAGAGAAACAGACAGAGAGAGAGAGAGAGAGAGAGAGAGAGAGAGAATGAGCAAGGCCCCCAATCCACGCTGACGATTAACAGAATGTATAAGACGTGAAGGAACCATTATACTGAAGCTACCTATTACGTATCTATGTGCCTGATATTGTTTTCTCTCGCCCTCGAGGCATACGAATCGTCTCCTCCCCTCTCCCAGGCGCCCCTCCCTCCCCCACCTCCCTGTACCATACCCCTCCCCATATCTCCTGGCTCCTTATAACCCTTCCCCTTGTACCTCCTGCCTTACACCACCCCTCTTGAACCTCTTCCTTATGCTCCTCTTATACCCCTTCCCTCTACTCCTCTCTCCAACCTACCTTTCTATACCCCCTCCCCCTCCTAACCCCCATTTCTATACCCCTCCCCCTCCCTTTAACTCCCTATCTATACCCATTCCCCTCCCTTTATCCTATCTTTCTATACCCCTCCCCCTCTCTCTATCCCCCTTTCTATACCCCCTATACTTCTCCCCTCCCTCTAACCCCCCCTTTCTATACCCCTCCCCCCTTCCCTCCAACCCCGTCTTTCTACAACCCTCCCCCTCCCTCTATCCTCCCTGTCTCTACCCCTCCCCTTCCCCTCCTCTCAAAACCCTATCTTTTGAGTCTGGCAATTATCCATATCTGGATTTCAGACACCGTTTAAGACCTGCGATTATATAAGCGAGTTTAAAGCGATGGAGGGGATATAGGGAGAGGGAATAGAGTAGGAGGGTAGGGGAGGGAGGCAAGGGGTGGGTAGAGAGTCGGAGGTAAAGTGAGATAGGAAAGAGAGAGTGGGAAGAAGGAGAGAAAGATGGGGAGGGTGAGAAAAGAAGAAGAGAGAGGCGAGAAAGAGAGGAAAGAAAGAGAGAAAGATGAGGAGGGGGAGAAGAAAAAGGAGAAGAGAGGGACGAGGAGATTGGGAGACAGGAAAGAGAGAGAAAGAGGAAAGAAAGAGATAAAGATGAGGAGGGGGAGGAAAAAAAGGAGAAGAGAGAGACGAGGAGATTGGGAGACAGGAAAGAGAGAGAGAGAGAGGAAAGAAAGAGAAAAAGATGAGAAGGGGGGAAAAAGGGAGAAGGGAGAGACAGGGAGAGTGTGAGATAGGAAAGAGAGAGAGAGAGGAAACATAGAGAGAAAGATGAGGAGGGGGAGAAAAAGGAGAAGAGAGAGACAGGGAGACGAAAAGACAGAGAAAGGTTTTAGAAAGAAAGCGGGCGATGTTTATGGAGGGAATATGGAGAGAAAAGAGAAGTAGAAAGAAAGAAGGAAAAATGGTAGGGTAACGTCTGTAATGTACCACTTGATGTAACCACAAAAACTCTTGGGATCATCACTCAAAAGAGGAGGGAGGGGAGGGCGAGGATCAAGGAAGGAAAGAGAGAGAGAGAGAGAGAGAGAGAGAGAGACAGAGAGAAACAGAGAGAGAGAGAGAGAGAGA
>NC_061826.1:35577394-35582394 GCF_019202785.1 Penaeus chinensis | reverse complement strand
CTCTCTCTCTCTCTCTCTCTCTCTCTCTCTCTCTCTTCTCTATCTCTCTCTCCCTCTCTCTCTCTCTCTCTCTCTCTCTTTTCTCTCTCTCTCTCTCTCTCTCTCCCTCTCTCTCTCTCTCCCTCTCCGTCACTCTCTCTCTCTCTCTCTCTCTCTTCCTCCCTCTTTCTCTCTCTCTCTCTCTCTCTCTCTCTCTCTCTCTCTCTCTCTCTCTCTCTCTCTCTCTCTCTCTCTCTCTCTCTCTCTCTCTCTCTCTCTCTCCCTCCCTCTCCCCCTCTCTCTCTCTCTCCCTCCCTCCCCCCCTCTCCCCCCCCCCTCTCTCTCTGTCTCTCTCTCATTACCAACACCATAAAAACAACAAAAAGTCCTCTCTTTCAACTACTGCACCATAAGTTGCAACAGAAGTACCACTCACCCACACCTTGATAACCTTCCCCGTTAACTCATGAAAATATCGCCATCGTCGAGGCTGGTTGTCAACACCATTTCTCAGCAAGGCAAGGAACATGTACCTCCAGCAAGTATTGTGTCACGCTGGCCTGAATAATGTTATTAGTAAGCTCTCGTGTGTGGGGATGGAAGCTGGCCGTTGTTCTGTTTACCGTAAGAAAGTTGCAGTTCTGTACTCACCGTGTTGCTGCTCTCTTCTCCGTTGCTCTTTTCCGATGTTAGTTTTTTTTCTCTCTTTCTTTCTTTCTTTCTCTCTTTCTCTCTCTCTTTCTCTCTCTCTGTCTCTATCTTTCTCTTTCTCTCTCTCTTTATCTCTCTCTCTCTCTCTCTCTCTCTCTCTCTCTCTCTCTCTCTCTCTCTCTCTCTCTCTCTCTCTCTCTCTCTCTCTCTCTTCTCTCTCTAAAGTCTTATCCATTCTCCTTCGCTCTCTTTCTTCCCATATTACTGCCTTCTCTCCACTCTCCCCCTCTTTCGCTCTCCGATTTGCCTACTACCACATACTACCATCCTCTTCCCTTAACTCCTTCCCTTCTCTTCCCTTAACTGCCTTGCTCTCGTAACCTCCCCTCTCCGCTTCTCTCTCTCTCTCTCTCTCTCTCTCTCTCTCTCTCTCTCTCTCTCTCTCTCTCTCTCTCTCTCTCTCTCTCTCTCTCTCTCGCTCTATCTCTCTCCCCCCCCCTCTCTCTCTCTCTCTCTCTCTCTCTCTCTCAACCTCTCTATCTATCTATCTATCTATCTCTCTCTCTCTCTCTCTCTCGCTCTCTCTCTCTCTCTCTCTCTCTCCACCTCTCCTTATTTCCTCCTCCCCACAACCCCCTCCCCTTCCTCCCTCGCCCTCCTCTCTCCATCTCCTCACCACTCAAGCGCTTCGACCACCACCGACGTGTGTTTCTGATTGTCCTCTTCGGCTTCCCCTCGGGGTCAAAGGTTAACTCGGGGTCCTTCGGGATTTGAAAGGTGGGTGGGTCGAGATTGGAGGATCTACATATGCATATCTCGGAGGAGGAGGAGGAGGAGGAGGAAGAGGAAGAAGGAAGAAGGAAGAAGTTTAGCATGCATTTTCTTTCTTTCTTTAGGTTTGCATCGAGGAGGATGGAGGAGGAAGAAGAGTAGGAGAAGAAAGGGTGGGGAGAGGGAGAGAGCAAAAGGAGAAAAATAACACGGCAAGAAAGAGGAAAATAAAAGAAAGATCGGAAGAGGCTATAAACAAAACACCAGATATTCTCCAATCCTTATACTACACTTAAATATCCTTTTCGAAGAAGCTTTGACCCTCAGATAAGCACCGAAGAGAAAAAAAATAGTGACAAGAAGCTAAAGAGATCGTAGCAGCTGCAAAGAGATAAATCCAGGGCGTTAGACGTTGTACTCAGGAGTGACATTGATGGACGAAAGGAGATTATGTCTTTGCAATACTGGTTCGGCAAGATGCAATGCCAAGTACGCGATATGTTGTTTATCGTGGAAGCGTAGGCTGTTAGCCTTCGTTACTTTAGGAAGGGAATGAAAAGTACTTTCGAAATAGACTGACTGGATGGAACCGTTTTATATGGAAGTGTAGAATGTACACGCAAAAAATATTTAGTATTTTATTTATAACATAGTGCAGACAGTCACAAGGGAACCCTACGTATATATGTATGAATACACGGTTATGTCAGTATGCCTCTTTCTGCATTGATAATTCCATGTATGTATCTATAAGCTTGTCAGTACCTATTTCAACAGAATCTCTCATGATTCCAATAATAATGATAATAGTGGTTTTAAAATAATAACAAGTCGTAGCAGCAGCAGTTGTAGTAACATTATTATTAGTAGTAGCAGTACTAGTATTATTAGTAAAAATAAGAAATACTGTATTGAATACAATAATGATATTAATAATAACACTAATAAAAACAAGAAGAACAACAACAAAACAACAAGAACAACAACAACAATAATGATAATAATAATTATAATAATAATACCAACAACAATAATAATAATGATAATAATAATAATAATAATAATAATAATAATAACAACAGCACCAACAACAGCAACACTGATGATAATAGTAATAATAATAATAATAGAAATAGTAATAATAATAATGCTAATAATAATGATAATAATAATAATAATAATAATAATAATAATAACGGTAATATCAATAAAAATAACAAATAATGATAACAATGATTATGATCATAATAGTGATAATAATAAAAAAATAATGATAACGAAAATGACAACAATAACAACAACAACAAAAATAACAATGACACAATGACACCAACATCAGTGCTCTACCCTAAACCCCAGACACCAACAAAGACAGTAACAACAACACCCATTCCACGAACAGCAAGTGTGCCTCAATGCAAAGACCTATTAACTGTGCCTTCCATCGCGACGCCCAAAGGCAGCATCCTTAGCATCAGTCAGATGAGATAAAGACATAATGATGAGAGGGAGGTTTCAGAGAGGGTAAGGAGGGAGGGAGGGGGTGGAAGGAGGGATGGGGATAAAGGGGAGGGGGATTGGGGTATAGGGGGGGGGCAATGGGGGAGATTGGGGTAAGAGGGGAATGATGGGGAGAGATTGGGGTAAGGGTGGGGAAGATGGGAGAGGTTGGGGTAGGGGTGGGGAAGATGAGGGAGATTGGGGTAAGGGTGGGGATGATGGGAGAGATTGGGGTAAGGGTGGGGATAATGGGGGGAGATTGGGGTAAGAAGTCAACCGAGAGAGGGAAAAGAGGGAGAAGGAGGAGGAGAAAGGGAAAAAGGAAAAAGAAAATAAAAGCTGAGCTAGGAAGGAATGGAAAGGGAGAAGAAGGGAGAGGAGGAGAGAAGGGGGGGAGAGGAGAAAATGAAAAAAAATGAAAAGAAATACACAGTAAGGAAGGAATGGAAAGGGAGAGGAGAGGAGAGGAGGGGAGGGGAGGGGAGAAGTGGGGGAGAGGAGGGGAGGGGAGAGGGGGGTAGAAGGGGGAAAGGGAGATGAGTTGTTGTCCAAGATAACGGTTGTTCTGACAAGGACTCGGTGATATGTATGGGCCTTAAGACACTCGGGTAGATTTCAGAGGGTCAGAGGGCAAGGGCGATATGTCTTAGGGAGAGATTTTGCTTCTGTCTTTTGAGTTTCTCTTCTTCTCTTCCTCTTCCTTTCTTTATTCATTTTGCTCTTCTTCTTTTTCGATTTTTTTTTGGTCCTTTTTTCACTTCTACTTTTTTTCTTCTCTTTTTTCTTCTCCGACTTCTTTTGCTACTTTTTTTTCTTCGTCTTCTTTTTCTTCTATTTCTTCTGCTTTTTCTCTTCCTTTCTTCCCTTCGTATTTGCCTAAGCTATTCCTCTATGTCTTGCGACTTATCTTCCTTCACTCTATCCTTCCCACTGTTTTTTTTTTTTTTTTCATTCTTTCTTTTATCACCATAAACGTTCACATACAGACACATATCCACATACAGACACACACAAAATACACTTACACACACACCTACACAACATTCCAGACACACACACATAATCTCTCCCTTCGCCCTTCCCTATTTACGCACATGTACACATAACCCTCTCTACACCCAATTCCCTCCCCCCCTCACCCTCCCCATTTAACAACCCCCTTCACCCTCCCCATTCACACATATAACCCCCCCCATCCCCCCAACCCCCCGCCTCTTTCCAGCCTCCCCCATCTCCCCAAAGATAGTCTATGTTGTGAAGGACGTACATCACAACACCATTAAGTAGGAGAACCACATGCTACCCGAGAAGAAAGGAAGGAGTGGGAAGGAGGGGGAAGGGGGAAGGGGTGGCGAAGGAGAAAGATAGGGGAAAGGGAAGAGGGAAGGGGGGAGGGGGAAGGAGGTGGAGGAGGGAAGAGATAAGGGAAAGGGAAGAGGGAAGGGGGAAGGAGGAGGAGGAGGGGAGAGATAGGGGAAAGGGAAGAAGGAAGGGGGGAGGGGGAAGGAGGTGGAGGAGGGAAGAGATAGGGGAGAGGGAAGAGGGGAGAGGGATGCTGGAGGGAGAAGGGAGGGCGAAGGGGAGAGGGGAAGAGGGAGGGAGGAGACAGGGGAGAGGAAAGGGAGAGGGAGAATGGAGAGGGAAGGTGGAGGAAGAAGGGAGAGGGAAGGTGGAGGGAGAAGGGAGAGGGAAAGGGGAAGGGGGAGGCGAAGGGAGGAGACAGGGGAGAGAGAAGGTGGAAGGAGAAGGGAGGGGGAAGGGGGAAAGGAAGGAGGAGATGAGTAGATAGGGGAGAGGAAAAGGCAAGAGGGAAGGCGGAGGGAGAAGGGAGGGGATTAGGGAGAGGGAGGGAGGGGGAGGCTGCAGTGAAGGCATTTCACCTGTACTGAACGTGATGTATAGGGGCAGCGGATGAAGGCGAGGCGAGGGTTGGGGAGTGAGATGGGGGGGGGGGGGGGGGGGGTAAGGGAAGGGTTGGTTAAAAGCGAGTAGAAGAAGGAGTAATGGAAGAAGTTAGAGAAGAATGGCTGTAAGGGAAGACAATTCAGGATGATGGAGAATAGAGAGGTAAATGGAAAGAAACAGAAGAAGAGGAGGAA
>NC_061826.1:35567394-35572394 GCF_019202785.1 Penaeus chinensis | reverse complement strand
AGAGAGAGAGAGAGAGAGAGAGAGAGAGAGAGAGAGAGAGAGAGAGAGAGAGAGAGAGAGACAGAGAGAGAGAAAGGGAAGATGGAAAGATAGTGGAAAGAGAGAGAGAGGAAGCGTGGGGCAGGCAGACAAACAGACAGTTAGACAGAAATATTTAGAAAGACAGAAAAAGACAAACTAAGACGAAATAAAAGGACGAAAAGCTAGAGAAATGATAACAAAAAAAAGGGGAAAAAAGAAAACAAGAAATAAAGAAAATTGAGACCAGAAAAGAAAGAAACAAAAGAAAAGAATGAATAAATAAAAAACGAAAACATAACTAAAAAGGAACCCCCCAAGAGAAGAAGAAAAAAAAGAGCAAAAAAAGGAAAAGAAAAAGAAAATAATAATAATAAGAAGAAGCAGAAAAAGAGAAGAAGGAGAATAAGAAGAAAAGAAGAACAGAAGGAAAGGAAAGGGGAAAAAAAAAACAATCGCCAACCGAAGGGAACGCAAAGGATAAAAAACACTACAGGTCAGCGTTTAATTAGCATGCTTGCAAGGAGGGAGTTCTCGGCTGTCGGTGGGAGGTGCCTGGGGCGTGGAGCGGGGGGAGGGGGGAATGAATGGGGGGGGGGGGGCAGGGGGGGAGGAGTTGGAGAAAAGGGAAGGGGGAAGGAGGGAGAGAGGGGAATAAATGGGGGAGGGGGGAAGGAGTTGGAGAAAAGGGAAGGGGAAGCTAGGGGAAGAGGGGAATGAATGGGGGAGGGAGGAGGGAGGAGGGGGGAAGGAGTTGGAGAAAAGGGAAGGGGAAGCTAGGGGGAGAGGGGAATGAACGGAGGGGAGGGGGGAAGGAGTTGGAGAAAAGGGAGGAAGCAAGGGGGAGAAGGGAATGAATGGGGGAGGGAGGAGGGGGGAGGGGGGAAGGAGTTGGAGAAAAGGGGGGGAGGGAGGGGAAAATAAAGCTAGGTGGAGAGGGGAATGAATGGGGGAGGGAGGAGGGGGGAAAGAAAATGGAGAAAAGGGAGGGAGGGAGGGGAATGAATGGGGGAGGGAGAAGGGGGGGAAGGAGTTGGAAAAAAGGGGAGGAGGGAGAGGGAAAAAAAGCTAGAGGGAGAGGGGAATGAATGGGGGAGGGAGGAGGAGGGAAGGAGTTGGAGAAAAGGGGGGGAATGATAAGGGAGAAAAGAGGTGGAAGGGGAAGGGGAAGGAATTACTGAAATGGGGGAATGGAAACACGAAAAGAGGAAGGAAAAGAAAGAAAAGAAGGGAAAGAGACAAAGGGGAAGGAAAAGAAAGAAAAGGAGAGAAAGAGAGAAAGGGTAAGTAACAAGAGAGAGGGAGAGAAAGAGGAGAAAGAGTGGACGAAAGAGAAGAAAGGTAAGGCGGATCGCAAGAAGCAGAAGAAGAAGAAACGAGAGGAAGATAAATGGGGGTAAAAGAACAAACAGAAAATAATAATAAAAAAGAAAAGGAAGCAGGACAGATAAGAAAACAAAGTGAAAAGAAAAAGAAGGTAGAGGAAAATGGATGAGTGGATAGGATAAATGAAATAAAATTAAAATGGAGAAATAAGAAAAAGAAAGGGGGGGGGGGGAGAACGGAGGAGAAGAAAATCGTAAAGAAGTGAAGGAGGAAGAAAAGAGAGAAGAAGAAAGGAAAAGAGAGCATAGTAGGAATAAAACGAAGAAAAAGAGACAAGAAAGAAAAACGGAAGAGAATGAAGCAAGGGAAGAAAGACCTTGGAAAGAGGTGTAGGAGGAATGAGAAGAAAAAAAAAAAACGAAGAGGAAATAAAAGGATGAGAAAGACACACAAACAAACAAAACACAAAATAAAGGAAAAGGAAAGTAGCAGAAAAAAAAAAAAACACACACACGAAGATAACCAAAACAAGGAGAGAAAAAAAAAACATACGAAAGAGAAGAATAAGGAGAACGAAATAAAGAGGAAAAGAAGTCGAGGGTGAGAAAGACGATGCCAGGCCCACGGGATAGCACACAGGAAGTCCTCCAGGGCAACAGGTATGCTAATGTCCCTATAAATCACAGGGGGGATGATACGCTCATTGAGGGGGGGAGGGGGGGAGGGGGTCAAAGGAGGGGGGGAGGGAGAAGAGGTGGAGGAGGAGAAGAGGAACAAGGGGGGAAATGGGGAAGAGGAGGAAGGGAAGGAAGGGGGAGGGGGGGAGGGAGGAAGGGAGGAGGGGAAAGGAGGAAGGGAGAAGGAAGGGAGGAAGTGGGAGGGGGAAGAGAAGGAAAGGGGAAGGGGAGGAAGAGGGAGAATGAGAAGAGGAGAGGGGAGAGGAGGGACGGTGAAGGTTGTTGAAAGAGAAGAAGAGAAGAGAAGGAAAGAAAGGGAGAAGAATGATAAGAGGAGGAAAACTGAATAAAAAATCAGAAGAAGAAAAGACGAAAAAGTATGAAGGAAGATAGGGATAAAATGATAATAATCATAATAAGAAAAACAATTATGGTAATAATAACAGTAATAATAGCAACAAAAATAATGACTACAATAATGCCGATAATGATAATAAGAGAAAGAAAAAAAAGCAGGGAAGAAAAAATCACAGAAAAAAACAAAACAGAAAGACAGAAGATAACTAATGATGGACAGGGTACAAGACAAGGTCGAAGGGGAAGAAGGGGGAGTGGGGGGGGGCGGAGAAGGAGGAGGAGGGGGGAGGGGGCGGAGGAGGGGGTGGAGGGAAGGCGGGGAGGGAGGAGAGGCCCTTTGACTCGGGGCAACGGATGAGAAAACTTGCGAGGGAGAAGAAAGAAAAGAAAAGAAAGAAAGAAAGAAAGAAAGAAAGAAGAGGAAGAAGAAGAAGAAGAAGAAGAAAAAGGTGTCATGCAAGAACTAGTTTTTAGAAACAGAGGGGAGGGGAGGGAAGGGGAAGGGGGAGGGGGAGGGAAAATGAGAGAAGGGATGCAAAAGGAGAGAGAAGGGAAGATTGGGGGAGAGAAGGGAGGGAGAAGAATGGGAGAGAAGGAGAGGGAGTAGGAGAGAGAGATGGGGAAGAAGAGGGACGATAGAGAAGAAAGGGAAGGGAAAGGAGAGGCAAGGGGAGGGAACGGAAGATGAGAGGGAGAGAGATGGCAAAAGAGAAGGACTTAACAGAATGAATGAGAGTGAAAGGAAGAAGGTAAGAAAGTGTAAAAGAATAATTTAGACAAACCAACACATAGACAGATATATAAGAGAAACAGAGAAACGATGGAACCGATAAACATATAAACATAAAGATAAGTAAAGCTATAAATGATAAAAATAAACACAAGTGTATATAGATAGACAGGTACATTACTAATAAAGAAATATCTGATTGGGCGACTACTTACGGTAGATATAAATACGTAATTAATCAAACAGATAAAGATATATGAAAACAGAAACAAAAGAAACAATTAATTCTTCCGTCGTATTCATCATAAATAAAGTTAAATAAACAAAATTATGCAAATATATTTTCAAATGACAGATTAATAACTATGATAAAAAAGAAGCAAAAACGAGGGAAAAGAGAGAATGAAGGAAAGGAAGGTGGAGAGAGAGGGACAAGGGTGGAGGGAGTAAAGAGGAAGGGAAAGACAGACGAGGAATCAGGAATAGGCTGAAGAGGGAGAGGGAGGTAGAAAGGGTGTAATAGAGGAAAGCGTGAAAAAGGAAGAAAAAGAAGAAGAAGAAGAAGAGCGGGAGAGAGAGAGAGATAGAGATAGAGAGAGAGAGAGAAAGAGAGAGAGAGAGAGAGAGAGAGAGAGAGAGAGAGAGAGAGAGAGAGAGAGAGAGAGAGAGAAAAGAGAGGGAGAGGGGGGAGGGGTGAATAGATAAAAGCATAAAAAAGTAGCAGAATGATAGAACGATATATAGAAAAAGAGAGAGAGAGAAAGATAGAGACAGAAAGAGAGAGAGAGAGAGAGAGAGAGAGAGAGAGAGAGAGAGAGAGAGAGAGAGAGAGAGAGAGAGAGAGAGAGAGAGAGAGAGAGAGAGAGAAAAGGGAGAGAGAGAGAGAGAGAGAGAGAGAGAGAGAGAGAGAGAGAGAGAGAGAGAGAAAAGGGCATACAAAGACACCGACAAGCAGGCCAACAGACACCACATCAAAATGATAAGGAATGGAGCCATATATCATAAAACGTTCCATACTTTATTTAAATCTTCATCAAATATTATCTTAGTTGTATTGCACTTCTCTGTTAATTCCTATTCGCGACTATTACAAGTTCTATTAATTCGAGTAGTTTTCATCATTGTTGTGTTTGTTGTTTGTGATATCTATCAATCATATTTTTATTATCTTCACTTTTTCATTCTTACCCTATTCTTATTCTTATCATTGGTATTAATATCATTATCATCATCATTATCAGTCTTTTAACAGATCATCATAAGGATCATAATGGCATATAAAAAAGGTTTAAAAAGAAGAAATTCCTTTCATTTCCTCGTAAAAAAAAAGAAAAAGAAATGAAAGGAAAAGATTACTGTTCCATTAGACATTTGTTATTCGTTAATTTGTTTCCTTTTTTGCACTGTATGTTCTCTCTTTTTTTCTCTCTCTATCTGTCTGTCTGTCTGTCTATCTGTCTCACTCTCTCTCACTCACTCTCTGTCTATCCATTTTTCTATCTATCTTTTCTATCTCTATCAATTTTGCACTGGTATGCTCTCTATCTATCTATCTATCGATCGATCGATCGATCGATCGATCTCTTTGTCTCTGTCTCACTCTGTCTTTCTCTGTCTATATATCTTCATTTGTTAATATATATATTTTCTTATATATATATATATATATATATATATATATATATATATATATATATATATATATATATATACACAACCACACACACACACACACACACACACACACACATATATATATATAAATATATATATATATATATATATATATATATATATATATATATATATATATATATATATGTATGTATATATATATATATATATATATATATATATATATATATATATATATATATATATATGTATATATA
>NC_061826.1:35534894-35539894 GCF_019202785.1 Penaeus chinensis | reverse complement strand
ATATAATCCCCAATCTCTCTTGACATGAAGGGTCTTATAACGTTAAGGATTTTCCGTAATGCAAAATGGCTGCGGAAATAAATATCGCCAAGGGGAGGAGAGGGGAAAGGGGGGGGAGGGGGAGAGGGGGGTATATTTCTTGGCACGAGAGGTTTTCTTGCTTCGTCTAAGTTGCATCTGTTGAAGGGATTTTTTTTTTGTTTTTTTGTTTTCTGTGTTTCTCTTTTTGGTTGTTTGTTTGTTAGTCTCAATCGTTTTGTTCTCTCTCTCTCTCTCTCTCTCTCTCTCTCTCTCTCTCTCTCTCTCTCTCTCTCTCTCTCTCTCTCTCTCTCTCTCTTTCTTTCTTTCTTTCTGATCTCTCTATCTTCTTTTCTCTTTTTGCTTTCTCTTTCTCTGTTTATTTTCTTTATTTCTGATCTCTTTCTCTCTCTCTGTCTGTCTCTGGCTATCTCTCTCTCTTTCCCTCTCTTTCTATCTCTCTCTCAATTTCTCTCCCTCTATTTCCCTCCCTCCCTCCGTTTCCCCCTCTCCCTCCCTTCTTCCCTCTTCCACATCTTCCCTCCTCCCTCCTTCCCTCCCTCACCCACTCCCTCTCCCACATCTTCCCTCCTCCCTCCTTCCCTCCTTCCCTCTCCAACATCCTCCCTCATCCCTCCTTCACTTCCTCCCTCCCATCCTCCCTCCCTCCCTCCCTCCCTCTTCCACTCCCACTCCCTCCCTCTCCCTCCCTCCCTCCTTCCCTCTCTCCCTCCCTCCCTCCCTTCTTCCCTCCCTCTCCCACTCCCTCCCTCCCTCTTCCACTCCCTCCCTCCCCTCCTTCCCTCCCTCCTCCCTCCCTCCCTCCCTCCCTCCCTCCCTCTTCCACTCCCTCCTCCCTCTCACCCTCCCTTCTTCCCTCCTTCCCTCTCCCACATCCTCCCTCCTACCTCCTTCCCTCCCTCTTCCACTCCCACTCCCTCCCTCCCCTCCTTCCCTCCCTCCTTCCTCCCTCCCTCCCTCCCTCCCTCTTCCACTCCCTCCTCCCTCTCTCCCTCCCTCCCTCCCTTCTTCCCTCCCTCTCCCACTCCCTCCCTCTCCCACTTCCTCCCTCCCTCTCCCACTCCCTCCCTCCCTCCCCGCTGACGTATCACCCTATATGACACGAGCGCCATCCGTCAGCCTCGGTCGTAAAAGAGAGGAGGCCGGCGGAGGAATGTTTTCGAAGACAGATACGACCGGAGTATCTCACCGATTACTGCTGTCTTGAGATGATGCTGAGACGGAGGGAACGTTTGGACGACGAGAGCGAGTCGGCGATGCGCTGCCGATCGCGTGAGAGGGGGGGGGGGGGGAAGGGAAGGGGTGATTCGGAAAGGGGTGTAGGAGAGAGGAGAGGGGGAAGGGATGGGGTGTGAGAGGGAGGTGTGTGGGGGTGTGGGGGTTGCGTGTGTAGTGGGGGGGGGGGCGTATGTGTGTGTGTGCACGTATGTGTGTGTGTGTGTTTGTGTGTATGTGTTTGTGTGTTCACGTATGTGTGTGTGTAAGTGTTTGTGTGTGTATGTGTTTGTGTGTGCGTGTGCGTGTGTGTGTGTGTGTGTGTGAGTGTATCCATGTATGTATGCGTGTATGTGTGTGTGTGTGTGTGTGTGCGGGCGTGTATGCGTATGTGATTACACATACGTCTGCACAAAATTATCTACTCAAAGTCTCTCTCAACTGAATAAAAAATCATATAATTGAAGAAGAAAAGTGAGTTCCCTCCTTCTAGAAAACCGACTTGACAAGAAAATCAAAAATATATGTGATCCAAACGCGGAGACAAGGAATTCCTGGAAATGAGCTTTTACCATGAAAATGGCGACGGTTAAAGTAATTTCAAAAGTTGGAAAAAATTTCTATCCCCCTTTTCTTTTCTCGGGTTGTTATTTGTCTGTTTGTTTGTCTGTTTGTTCGTTTGTTTTCTTTGTTTTTTTTTTTTTTCTTTCTCACTCCTTTCCATTTTTTCTCTTAATTTTATTCCAAAGCCTTACATCTTGCCTCTTTCTCTCTCTTACTCTCTCTTTTTCTCTCTCTCTCTCTCTTTCTCTGTCTCTCTTTCTCTCTCTCTCTCTCTCTTACTCTCTCTTTTTCTCTCTCTCTCTCTTTCTCTGTCTCTCTCTCTCTCTCTCTCTCTCTCTCTCTCTCTCTCTCTCTCTCTCTCTCTCTCTCTCTCTCTCTCTCTCTCTCCGTCATCCTTTCCACATCCCTGTTCCTCTCCCCTCTTTCTCTTTCCATAACCTTTACTTCTTTCTTCCCTCTTATCTTTCAGCCTCTTCCCTTATCTCATTCTTTCCCCTTCTTCTCTCTCCACCTTCTACCCATCTTCATTCTCTCTACGCAACGCATCTTTACGTTATCATTATATGTACCTTGTTTCTACCATTCATCCCTCCCTTTCTATATCATCCTCCTTCTCCTTCCTTCCTCCCTCCTTCCCTCTCCACCCTCCCCAAATGTCCCCACTCTTTCCCTTCTTTTCTCTTCCTCTGCTGTCCCTGTTTCTTTCGTTCCCCCCCCCCCCTCCCCATCTCTACCAATTATTTTTTCCCTTTCCTTCTTACTCTTCCTTCCATCCACTTCCCCCATTTTCTCCATGTCTCGCTTTCCTTCTTCCTTCTTTTCTTCCTCTCTCCATATCTCTCTCTTCCCTCTCTTCCCCTTTGTCCTATCTTTCCCCTTCCTTCTTTTTCTCTCCCTTCTCTCTCTCTCTCTTTTCTATCTACCTCCTCCCCTCTTCCCCCTTCCCCTCCCCTTCCCTCCTCCTCCCCACCCCCTCTAATACTATCCCTCTCCTACCCTCCTCTTTCCCCTCCTCCCCATCTCTTCCCATCCTCCCCCCTCTTCCCCCTGCCCTACCTTCATCTCCCCTCCCCCCCATCCTCCTCCCTCTTCCCCCTGCTCCCTATCTCTCCCCTTCCTCCCCCTCTCCCTCTTAACATTATCCCTCCCCTACCTTCATATCTCCCCCTCCCCTTCCCCCCCTACCTACCCCTCTCCCTCTTAACATTATCCCTCCCTTACCTTCGTCTCCCCCCCTCCCCTCCTTCCTCCCCTTCCTCCCTCCCCCCCTTTCTTCCTCTCTCATCACCCAGCCTTCAATCAGAAATCACGAGCTGGAGTCTCCGGTGCCAAGGCAGACGCGCGCACGGAATTCGATCTCGATTTTATGAAGACGATTTCCCTCAGACGTCGGAGGAGGAAGAGACAGCAGAACGGGTGACCAGGACAGAACCACGTCGTCGAAATCATTGTAGTTGGAATTACGGTAGAACTGGAAGGAAATGGACCGTTAATAATGGTTTTATAAAAACAGATTCGGAAAACTAGATCGCCGGGAATTCAAATTGGATAAGGATGTTCGATAGATAGACGGATAGAAAGGACTAACTGACCCAAGTTCTAGACCGGTGATAGTCATATCAGAGACGGATAACCCATTAGGACGATTAAGAACCATTTTAAACCGACCACTATCAGAATTCGACCAGAATTAACCACACTAGGTAGACAAAAGTAATAAGAAGCATTTTAGACCATTTCAGACCGAGCCAGACCAGTAAGATACCAGACAGAATTAAGCCAAAAATGAATGAATAAAAAATAAATAAAACATAAAAAAGATGAAAAAAACACAGACCAATAAGGATAATGGGAACCGACCTGAAGCAGAATTAGACCGAATAAGAAAACTTACAAGACCAGCAGTCAGACCATTTCCCTTTCTCACTTCAAGCCCAACGACCTCCTTTTGAAGGGAATTGTTCGCTCGAGATCTTCTTAAGCTGATTTGCGAAGATCGTTTCTCTCTGACCGTTGCAATCTTGCAGAGTGACAGAAGTCTGGCTGATCAACTAAATCATGTCGGAATTTTTCCCTGACGTCTCTTTCTCTCTCTCTCTCTCTCTCTATCTATCTATCTATCTATCTATCTATCTATCTATCTATCTATCTCTCTATCTATCTATATATCTATCTATCTTTCTCTCTCTCTCTCTCTCTCTCTCTCTCTCTCTCTCTTTCTCTCTCTACATCTATCTAATCTAACAGTCTCACTGTCTATCCGTTTAACTATCTTCTTTTCAGTTTTCTTTGCTGAAATTATGCTGGTAGAAAAAAAAAAAAATAAAACAAAAGGCAATAAAGAACAAAAGAAAAACAAAACCAAAAATAGAAGAAAGCAACAATGGTTACAAAAGCAATGATAATCATAGTAACATTAATAATAGTAACGGTCATGCAATTCTAAAAAAAAAGATCATTAACAATAGAATTAACGTTAGAGCAAATACCGTTAACTCATACCACACGGTGAAGTAGTGCTATCAGGAAAGAAAAGGAAAAAGAGGTGTACACATGCATATATGGATAGGCCTAAGCAGATGGATAGTTAGATAAATAGATATAAACACATATATATAGAAATTATATATATATATGTTATAATTTTGATAATATAGATAATGATAATTATAATAATAATGAAAACAATGTGTGTGTTTATATATATATATATATATATATATATATATATATATATATATATATATATATATATATATACATATATATATATATATATATATATATATATATATATATATATATATGTTATACATATATATACATATATATATAGATTATACATATATACATATATATATACATATATACATTATTTTCATTACTGTTATGATTATCTTTATCTATATTATCAAAATTATTACAAATATTTTCATTATCATAATAATAAATATTATTATCCATATCATTACTATATATATATATATATATATATATGTATATATACATGGTATATGAATATCTTTATGCTCGCTGGGCCTCAAAGACAGGTTCTTTTAGAATCCAAACCAACCCAAAATGCATCCAGGGCTTCAAGAGTTGCCGTGCTGCCCTTCCTCCTCCGCTGCCATCCCGAGTCTCCCAATCACACGCGGAAATCTGCAAGCCTATTCCGAGTCTCT
>NC_061826.1:35519894-35522394 GCF_019202785.1 Penaeus chinensis | reverse complement strand
GGGGAGGTGGAGGATAAGGAAGAGGAGGAGGAGAATGAATCATATGAGGAAGAGAAGAAGAAGAAATAAATAGGAGGAGGAGGAGGAGGAAGAGAAGGAGAAGCAGGAGGAGGAGAAGGAGGAGGAGGAGGAGGAGGAGGAAGGGGAGGAGGAGGGGGAGAAGAAAAAATATGAGGAAGAGAAGGAGAAGAAGAAGAAGAAGGTAGAAGGAGGAGTATGAGGAGGAGGAGGAGATGGAGGAGAAAGAGGAGGAGGAGGAGGAGGTTGAGGAGGAGGAGGAGGAGGAGGAGGAGGAGGAGGAGGAGAAGGCGGAGGAGGCTGGTCTGGCTCCCACGCTCCCTCGACCGATCGCTCGACCGGATGTGGGAGGTTTTAGAAGTCTTTCGTGCGATCTTCCAAAAAAAGAGCCGCTCGCGAGATGTTTACGAGCCTCATCTCATACACACGCACGCACATACTGCACACACACACACACACACACACACACACACGCACACACACATGCATATACAAACACACACAAACACACACGCACACACACACACACACACGCACGCACACACACACGCACGCACACACACACATGCACATACACAAACACGCACAAACGCACACACACACACACACAAAGAAACAAACAAACACATACAAGTCATCTTTGGAACTGGGGGTGGGGGTGAAGAGGGAGTAGAAGAGAGGGAGAAGGAACAGGAGAGGGGGGAGGGGGCAGGGAGGGGAGGAAGAGGAGTGGGGGGGGGGGAATGGAGGGGAGTTACTTGACTACTACAACTGGTCCCTTTATTTTTTTTTTTTTTTTTTTTTTTTTTTTTTTTTTTTTTTTTTTTTTTTTTTTTTTTTTTTTTTTTTTTACTCGGGAAGCAGGTGGGTGCGTTAAGAAGTGAGTAAAACTAGTTAGAGAAGAAGAAGAAAAAAAAAAAATGTTCGTTGTCGCCGGCATCTGAGACATAAAAGGCTTTATATGTATGAGGAAAAGTGGTCGCTGTAATTCACATACACGCAGACACACGAGTTATTATTAGCGTTATGAGTACCTTTGTTACAATTCTTACTGTCATTAATGTTCTTTTGAATTTGATGTGTTGTCATTCTGGATGTTTTCTGAAGACAATAAATACCTTTACTACTACAACAACAACAACTGCTACTCCTACTGCTACAACTACAGCTACTACTGCTACTGCTGCTACAACAACAACAACAACTACTACTACTTCTACTATAACTACTACTACTACTACAACTTCTACTACTACTACTACTCCTACTACTACTACTGGTAATAACAATAATAATAATAATGCTAATAATTATTATAATAACAATGACCATGATAGTACTACTAATAAAGATAATTATAACAACAACAACAACAATAGCAATGATAATGATAATATCAACGGTGATGAAAAAATATATAATGGCAACAGTAATAATAATTAATAATAAAAGTAATACCACTCATAATAATAACAATAATAAGGATAATGATAATAATAATAACAATAATAATAACAATAATGATGATGATGATAATAATAACAATAACAATAATAATAATGAAAATAATAATAACACTAATAATCATGGCTAATAATGACAATAATGATAATAATAACAATTATTAATAATTCAATTACTATCATATCATTACCATTACAGAATTATTATAGGCACAGTAATGAGAATAATGATCATAATAATATTGGCACTACTATTCATATATGCTCCAATTACCAATCGGCAAATAAATGGGGTTATTCATATCATAAGAAAAAACGGAAGATTTGAATGTGGTTTAAAAAAATATATATATTGTTAGTAGTAACTTTGATAATGATTATGAGTATGATAATTATAATCGTAATAATGATGATGAAGGTGATGCTTATGATATTCAAGATGATGATGAATATGATGATGATTATGAAGGTTATGATGATGATCATAATTATTATTATGGTAATGTTAATATTAATAATGATCATAAAAATAATTATAGTAATAAAGATGCTAAAATGACATTGGTAATTAAGATCATAATGGTAACACTAAGAATAATTAAGTTGATTAAAGGCTAAATGATAACAGAAGCATACAAATTAACACCGCCTTTTGATGGGCTTATTACACTACGAAAACCTATCACACGCCGATTCCCCTCCCCCCTCCCCCCTCCCCCCTCCCCCTCCCCCCTCCCAACACTCTCACCTACCCCCCTACTCCCACCCCTAAACCCTCTTTCACTCGATTCGGAAAGTCCAAACAATTTTAAAAAGACTACGAAAGATATTGAAATTCGATTCAGTGGTGCTTACTTGAGGTCTTAGCTTCAGGGCACTCATATCCGGTCCCGCGGGGTACGTCACAGAAAGGGGGGGGGGGAGGGGTACAAGGGGAGGAGAGGGGGTGTGGGGGGGAGGTACAAGTGGAGGAGAAGGGGTGTGGGGGGTACAAGGGGAGGAGAGGGGGTGTGGAGGGG
>NC_061826.1:35492180-35494794 GCF_019202785.1 Penaeus chinensis | reverse complement strand
GATATCCCCTCTCTTCCCTCTCTCCCTTTATTGTTCTATGCCTCTTCCTTCTTTCTACCTTATATTCTTTCCCTTCTCTTGCTCTCCCTTGTCCCCTCTCTCTCCCTTTATGGTCTATGCCTCTTCATTCTTCATCCTCATATTATTTCCCTTCCCTTCTCCCTTATCCCTTCCCTCTCCCTTTATCGTTCTATGCCTCTTCCTACTTCTTCCCATATATCTTTCTCCCATGCCATATGTTTACCTTACAGTCCATTTCTCCTATTTCGACCACATTTCCTTTTCTTCATTCTTAGCTCCTCTTTCGTGTCTTTCCCCTACCCCTCCGTTTCACCCCCACCCCCTCCTCACCACTTCTCTATTACCCTTCCCTTCTTCCCTTCCCCATTCTTCTCATATCTCTCCCTCCCCCCCCCCCCCAACTTTTCTCCTCTTCCGTCTCACCTTCCCCATCCTCTCCCCTATATCTCTCCCCTCCCCCCCCCCATCTTTCCGCCTCTTCCCTCCCCCCTCTCCCATTCCCCCATATCTCTCTCCTCCCCCCATTCCCTATTCCCCCACATCTCTCCCCCCAAATTTCCTTCTCTTCCCTCCCCCCTTCCCCCATCCACCCCTATCTCTCCCCCCTTCCCCCTTCCCCCTCTTCCCCATATCTCTCCCCCCCTCCCCCCTTCCCCCATCCACCCCTTTATCTCTCCCCTCCCCCCCCTTCCCCATCCACCCCATATCTCTCCCCTCCCCCTTTCCCCATCCCCCAATATATCTCCCCTCCCCCCCGTTCCCCATTCCCCCCATATCTCTCCCCCCCCCCTTCCCCCATCCACCCCATATCTCTCCCCTCCCCCCTTCCCCATCCTCCCCATATCTCTCCCCTCCCCCCCCCTTTCACCATTCCCCTATATCTCCCTCCCCCCACAAACTTTCCTCTTCTCCCCCCCCCCCCCCGTTTTTTCTCCGCATTGCTTAGCCTCATCACAATTCATGCCCATTTCTACCCTCCCCTTGGCATGATAACCTTTGCTGACCAAGGGTACTCTACGGTTTGCAATCCGATGCAATCTCTGCACTGTGCCCATCCTCATACCCGGCTACCCATTGCCAAGCTCGCATACCCTAGAGTTCGTGTGGGATCTCCCTTTTCCTTCCTTCTCTCTTATTCTATTCTTCTCTCTTTCTTCCTTTTGCCTGCTTCGGTTATCTTGTTTTCTTTCTTTCGTTTCTGTTGTTGTTTTGCCTTCATTTATTAGATTTTTTTTTCTCTCCTGTTTCTATTCCTCCATTTTTTTTCTTCTTTCTATTGCTATTCCTCTCTTTTCCTCTAGTCCTTCCTATTTCCCCTTGTTTATGATCTTTATCTTCTTGTTCTCTCATTGTTTTCCCTTTCCCTTATCTACTGTTCTTATTTCTCTTAATTCTGTTTCTCTTCCTTATTTCCTTTCTCTCTCTTCTTCAGAGAGAGAAAGAGAGAGAGAGAGAGAGAACGAAAAAAAAGATAGAAGGAGAAGGAGAAATCATAATTCAGAGAGAGAGAGAAAGAGAAAGAGAGAGAGAGAGAGAGAGAGAGAGAGAGAGAGAGAGAGAGAGAGAGAGAGAGAGAGAGAGAGAGAGAGAGAGAGAGAGAGAGAGAGAATGAAAGAGAGATAGAGTGAGTGAGAGAGAGAGAGAGAGAGAGAGAGAGAGAGAGAAAAATAGACGAACAGACAGACAGAAAGATAGACAGACAGAAAGTCACTGGCGGATAGATACATATACAGGCAAACAGACATAAATACATATATACAGAGAAATAAAGATAGACAGACAGAGATATACATGCAGAGGCAGACACAGACATATAAACAAACAAATAGAGAGAGACAGAGAGAGAGAGAGAGAGAGAGAGAGAAGAGAGGGACAGAGAGAGAGAGAGAGAGAGAGAGAGAGAGAGAGAGAGAGAGAGAGAGACAGAGAGACAGAGAGAGAGAGAGAGAGAGAGAGGCTGATGGAAGACGAATGAGAGGAACAGACAAGGGAACAGAATCGAGAAGAGAGGAAACGGAAGAGGAGTAAAAGAGACCAGAAAAAAACAGCAATGTAAAAACAAAATAAAAAACAAAAAAACAGGAAGATTGTACATGACTGATTGTCTGTGTTTCTCTTGTTCTGCGTCGAGCCTGCCTTTCCCTTCTCCAGTAACAATACCGATAACAATAAGTAAAATTATGACTGCGATAATGATAATACTGAAAACAATCATAATCATGTTCATAATATAATGATAATATTGACGATGAAGGTGATGATAACGGAGATGGTGATGATGATAATACTGATAATAATATTACTGCTATAGAACACATAACTACAATATTATTAGTAATGATGATGATGACGATGCTTATAATGATGCTAAAGATAATGATAATAATGCAAATTATACTAATGATAATGACAATATAGATAATTATGCTAATAACAGTAAGAACGGTAGTAAAAATAATAATGATATGAATGATAACAATGATAGTAACAATAAGGATAATGGTAATGGTACTACTATTACTAATGATAATAATGACAATAACAAAAATAGAAATGACGGTAATAATAGTAATGATAATGATAATATCAATTA
>NC_061826.1:35477180-35479680 GCF_019202785.1 Penaeus chinensis | reverse complement strand
TTTGATCATCATATAAACTCTTCATTAACTTTATTAACTTTATGGAATCTTTAGCACCACTTTAGGCCTAATCACCATAAATACATTCATATCATGTCCAATTTTATCACCAATATCATCATCACTATTACTGTACCTATATCATCATCACTATTATTATATCTCCAATATTTTCATCACTATTATTGTCACCATAATTATTTTCCGAACCACTATCACTACATCCAAAATCATTATAACCATTCTGCATCACAATTTACCATCACTATCACCATCATCACCATCAATACACCAATCAGTTGCTTATTCTCGCCACATCTCCATTATCGCTAATTTGCCCAATTACAATAAATAGATACATACAATTCGAACTTCCTGGGTTCAAATAGTCTTCTCTTGCTCTCTTGCTCGCTGTTTGTCTGTTTTTTTTCCGGGTGTTTGTCTGTCTGTTTGTCAATCTGTCTGTCTGTCTTTCTGTTTCTCTCTCTACCCATCTATGTATGTATCTATCTGCCTATCGATCTATCTTTATGTCTATCTATATACGTATCTATCTATCTATATGTCCCTTACGCTCTCTGTCTGTCTGTCTCTCTCTCTCTCTCTCTCTCTCTCTCTCTCTCTCTCTCTCTCTCTCTCTCTCTCTCTCTCTGTCTGTCCCTCTCTCCCTCTCTCTCCATCCTTCTGCCTCCTGCCTCTCCCCTCCCCTCTCTCTCCCTCTTATATTTATTCATTCATCGATAATATTCCGTGAGCTCCTTTCATGATGAATGGCGCATAAATGTGTAAGCGGCTGCACGTGCGAAGCGAATAAGGATCATAATAAGGCAAGGAGAGCGACAGGGGATAGGCGGATGAGGTGGGAGTGGGTGGGGAGTGGGGGGGTAGGAGAGAGTAAGGGGGAAGGAGGAGGAGGGGGGTAAGGGGATAGAAGAGAGGAGGGAATGATGATGAGGAGGAGGGGGGAATGAGAGGAGAGAGGGGGAAGGAGGAGGAGGGGGGGAGGATAGGAGAGAGGGGGAAGGAGGAGGAGGAGGAGGGAGGAAGGATAGGAGAGAGGGGGAAGGAGGAGGAGGGGGGGAGGATAGGAGAGAGGGGGAGGATAGGAGAGAGAGGGAAGGATGGGAGAGAGGGGGAAGGATAGGAGAGAGAGGGAAGGAGGAGAAGGAGGGGAGGAGGAGGATGGGGTAAGGGGGAGGACAGGAGAGAGATAAAAGGAGGAGAAGGACGAAGGACAGGAGAGAGGGGAAGGAGGAGAGGGAGTTAGGGGGAGAAGGAAGTGGGAGGGGGTAAGGGAAGTGAGGGAAGTGAGGGTAGTCGAGGGGATGCGGTGAAGAGATAGGGGAAAGATTGAAGTAGAGGAGGAAGGGTGAGAAGGTGGAAAATGGGTAGGGGAGAGGGTAGAGTAATGAGAAGAGAAGAGGGTACGGAATAAAATAAAGTAGGGGGGAATATTGGGGAAAGGAGAGGGGGGGGGGAGACTGGACTAAACAGAAGGTCAAGTTGAGGTGAAACGTAGAAGTGAATATGAAATTTGGTGAAGTTTGGAATGGGAAATAGGGGAGGGGGATAAAAGTAAATGGAATCGTGAGGACGAAAGAAGTAATAGGAACAGAGAACGATGAATTTGGGGAGGAGAAGGAGGTAACAAAACTGGCAGGGAAGAGGAGGGGGGAGGGGGACCCCGAAGCGAAGAAGGAGGGAGGGAAAAAGAAGTGAGTGGGAAGTGGGGGAGGGTAGGGTCCGGGATGGAAGGGTAGGGGAAGGAGGGAAGGGGGGAGTAGTGGGGAGGGGAGGAGGAGGGGTTCAGGAGGTTGACTCCGAGGCGGTGAGTTTTCCAAGGGCAGCAGCAACTCCCCTGAGCCATGTACATACCCCTTAGGCTCTTCCGCTGTCCCTGTGGAAGAATAAACACTCACGCTGATACGTCCTAACACATCCGTCTAACACACGTCTAGAGATGCTTTGTGAGACGTCTTGCGCTTTTCAACGATGCGACGAAGCATTATGCGTCTGGGTGGGTCTTTGTGCTTAATATTTCTTTGTTTTTTGTTTAAGAGAGGATCGAGAACAAATACATAGGTGTATATTCATATATTGACAAACGAACAAACGCACAGAAGCGGGAACATACACGGATACATGCAAATAAACATACAAACACAAAATCGAGAACACACGAACACACACATATGAGAATTGAAGAGAAAATAATAAAAATATAAAAGAGGATTTAGATTATTCATAGCATTATTATGTTTGAAAAAAATACTACACACAATTTTATTATTTTGTTGGCATTTATATATCTATAAGTACCAAGTGAAGCGATGAAAAGTATTGAAATCCATTATGAAATACACCATGTGTGATTTACACCCGTGTGAGAGTATTAGCTATAATAACAAGTTTATATACACAGGCTGCGCATCAATTCAAGTTGGTTAGCTTTATTTCTGTGCTCTGAGCTTCATTTTCAAATAACAATTATTCTATAATT
>NC_061826.1:35439526-35442026 GCF_019202785.1 Penaeus chinensis | reverse complement strand
ATTTATTTTCCAATATCAATGTAGATACGTTAATTAAAGAACGTATGATAATGATATTAAGAAATGGGTGAGGGAGTAGCGTTCAGAAGCTATGATAATGGGGGGGGGGGCAGGGGGGTAGGGAGGATGGCGATGGGGTAGAGAGGGGAGGGTAATGGGGGGGGGGGGCGGGGGTAAGGAGAATGGCGATAGGGTAGAGAGGGGAGGGTAATGGGGGGGGGGGGGGTAAGGGTATAGGAGGGTGATGGGGTAGGGTAAGGGGGATGGGGAGGGGGATCGGATAGGAATGCTAGGGGAATGGGGGGGCGGGGAGGGGGTGTAAGGTAAGAAGGATAGGCATGGGATAGGAATTAAATAATTATGATGACGGGGTGAGCGGGATAGGAATAGGATAGGGAAAGGAGGGTAAGAGGAACACGGGATGAAGGGCTTTGAACAGGATAGGGATGGGAGGCTAATGAGAGAAGGTAAGAGAAACAAGGATAGAATGGACCAGAGAGGGACTGGATAGGAGGGAGAATAGTTGAATGGGTGAAGGGGATGAGGTTGGGAGAGAAGTAAAAAGGGATGGAGGTTCGATGAGTGCAAGTGGATGGGGTAAGCAAGAGGGGGAGAAGGATGGGAAAGGGATGAGCAGAAGGAGAGAGAAGGAATTAGGAGGGAATGGGGGAAAGGATGGGGAGAGGGATGGGGAAGATGGGGAGAGGGATGGGGAGGATGGGGAGGACGGGATGAGGAGAATGATGGGGAGGATGGGGAGAGGGATGGGGAAGATGGGGAGAGGGATGGGGAGGATGGGGAGAGGGATGGGGAGGATGAGGAGAGGGATGGGGAGGATGGGGAGAGGGATGGGGAGGATGAGGAGAGGGATGGGGAGGATGGGGAGGACGGGATGAGGAGAATGATGGGGAGGATGGGGAGAGGGATGGGGAAGATGGGGAGAGGGATGGGGAGGATGGGGAGAGGGATGGGGAGGATGAGGAGAGGGATGGGGAGGATGGGGAGGACGGGATGAGGAGAATGATGGGGAGGATGGGGAGAGGGATGGGGAGTTTTAGAGGGAAGGGAAGGGGAGGATACAAAAGGAATGAGGAGAGAATGGAGATAAAGTATAGGGAGAAGGATGGGGAGGATAGGGGAGAGGGATGGGGAGGATGGGGGAGTTGGAGAGGGACGGGGAGAGGGGGCATGAAGGGATGGGGAGAGGAGCTAGGTAATGGATTGAATTAAGTCTGGAAATTAAATCAAATGCCGGTTACCTCCCGTGGGTCCTTCGAGGAGGAACTTCTGCGAAATGTTAATCAACTCTGGACTCGAAACATGAAGAAGGATATTTTTTCTTTTTTTTTCTCTCTTTTCATTTCGTTTTTTTTTTTTTTTTTTTTTTTTATGTGCGGTTCTTATATGCTATAATTTAGGTATTAAATTGCTGAGGCTTTTTCTATTGTCTTGTTTTCTCTCACGAACTCACACACACAAACGAACACACATACACACACACACATACACATACATACACACATACACATACACACATACATACACACATACACACACATGCACACACAAACACACACACACACACACAAACACACACACACAAAAACCATAAACACACACAGACACAAACAAAGACACAAACATACAAACACACACAAACAAATAAACAAAATCACATTAACCTGAAAGCAAAAACATGAAAAAAACATGCATACTTAATTATTGTATATAACAATGATAATGATTATATACATTAATTAACAACAATAATGATAAGAATAGCAATGACAAAATTGAGGGTTACAAAAATAATGATATGACCAAAGAATGATATTAATGATAATGACTAAGGTGGACATTACTAATAATATTGATAATGATGATGATGATGAGGATGATGATGATAATAATAATAATAATAGTAGTAGTAGTAGTAGAAGTAGTAGTAGTAATGATCATAATGACAATAATAGTAGCAATAATAATAATGATAATGATAAAGATAATATCATCATAATAATAAGAGTAATGATAATGACAATAATACAAATAATAACAGTAATGATAACAATGATAATTAAATTACTGATAATATTTATATTCAATAATGATAAAAATGATGATACTATTAATAATAGTGATAATATCAACTTAGAACACAATGCTAATAGCAATGACAACGACCGATCACAATGACATAAAAGTAATAATAACAAAAGAAAAAGACAAACAAACACAAAACACAACACCTAACCTGCAGTCTCATAAAGGCACTAAAATCCCTCTAACACTATAAATGACCATAACCCCTGATTCAGTTAATCCAAAGGAGGCAATAATATGATATGATATTAACCTAATAGAGAGAAGCCAGGTTATTGAATTAACCATGCTCGGCGTTCGTGCTGTACCGTACTTTTTGGACTGGGCGATATGGGTGCGTCATTTTTTTTTTTTTTTTTCTTAATAAGAGTAAATAATTAAATTGTTCCTTTTATGA
>NC_061826.1:35324462-35326962 GCF_019202785.1 Penaeus chinensis | reverse complement strand
AGACCTCTCTCTCCTGAGCTGAAGGATTAGCTGTTCATGATTCGCGGTTTTCGTTTTTTTTTTTTTTTTCTCTCTCATTCAATCAGTGCGTATATGCATGCGTGTGAGGCAATACATATACATACATGTTTGCAAAACGAAAAACATACATATATGTATACAAAAAAAACTATATACATGATTACAAGCCCTACTTTGCATACATACGTACATACTACATGCTTTTACAGACGCACACACACACCATGCATAATTTATGTGTATATATAAAATGTGTATATATATAAAAATATATATAATATATATATAAAATATATATAAAATATAAAAATAAATAAGAATATAATACATTCTTATAATAATTTGGTTTGAACTTTTATGTTTTAAAAGTCATTCGAAATATAATTGTTTACAATTTGTGTTTGGTGGTTTATGAACTCAATAAAGATTTTGTCGTCTTCTATTTGCTTACTATTTGAATCATCTGTTATGAAATTTGAATATATGCAATCTTTTAAATTTAACCCCAGGGTTTGAGGCAGATAAACGTCTTCGAATATAGTAAACACCTGTCAGCTATTAGGAGTTAGCCAGAGGAATGTGGTCTAACACGAGATCTCTAGCACTTCAGAGTGTATTCCGATATAATGTGTGTCTGCGCTAGAGGGTGTCAAATATATATACATACATACATAAATATATAATATAATAGTATATATAAAAAATATATATAAATATATATATAAATATAAAAATATATATGTATATTAAAAATATAATAAATATATATAAGTATATATAAATATAAATATATTAATGTATATATATATATTATATAAATATATATATAAAATATATAAAATATATATATAAATACTCTTATTGTATTCTATTCTTCCCCTTTTTTCGTAAATGTTGCCTAAACATGTGGTGTCCAAAAGTGAGTGTGTGTGTGAATGCGCAAGCGCGCGCTCGTGTTTGTGTGTGTGTGTATTTGTTTTGTGGTTAAATTGTGTGTCGGCACAGCCCTGGCGGGGGAGGGTGTATAAGTATCCGAAACTTTTTTGTACGTAGAAATTCCCTTTCGATAAGTTATAAAAATTACGACCACGAATTGTATACAGAAGGATTCCTTGCTATTACTTTATTACCACGTCAACAACAGAACAGGAAAGAAACCAAATTAAGTGTATTTACCGTCATTAACTCTAATGATTTACTGGCAAATGATAAATCCACCTGTTTCTTTAAATCAAAACTGCCCAAACAAAGGATAAATTTTATGCAGTTAAAGGGTTATTAGATAAGGAGCATAAATATATTAAAACCACAAACACACACACATACATAAATACATACATACATACATACATACATACATACGCATAAAATTTATATATATAAATATATATATATATGTTGGTGTGTGTGTGTTGTGTGTATAATATAAAATATAGAATATACTAATATATATATATATAATATTATATATATGCATACATATGTAAAATATATATATAAAATAATATATATATTTTAAAAATATAAAATATATATATTACATATATAAATTGACATTTATATATATATTTTAATATATAAATAATTTAAAATACCAAATATATTTATAATAATATATTATAAAAATTTTAAAATTAAAATATTATATATATATAATATAATTAAAATTTATATTTATAAATACATATATTTATATAAAAATATACACACACACACACACAATATATAACATATATATATATATATATAAAAAATATTTATATAATATATATTAATAAACATATTATAACTATATAATATATATATATTTTTATATTTATATTTTATATAAATTTGAATAAATTAATATAAATATATTAATATTTTATATATATATATTATGTGTGTGATTGTGTGTGTGTGTGTGTGGAGTGGGTGTGTAAACATACGTGTATACACACTACATAATTTTTCATTTACATCAATAACACGTACGGTCTGACGTACCGTACGTCAGCTTCTGGACATAGACGCTCCCTAATCTGTCAGAATTCCCTCTAATATGCAATCCAGAGGGGGATCAGAGGCCGTAAAGACAGGCTTCCACATCACTTATCGTTACGCACAAATTCAGGATGATAACACCATTCCCCCGGCCGACGTCGTCACTGTAGTGCCATCGCTATCATTATCATCAAAAGCAATACGAGTTTATATCCTCTTTTTCCCTCTCTCTTCTTTCTCTCTCTCTCTCTCTCTCTTTCCTGTTCTCCCTTCTCCCCGTTCTTTTCTTCTCTCCGCTCTTTTCTCTCCTTTTATCTTATCCCCTGTGTTTATCCCCTCATTCACTTTCCTTTATTTAATTCTCCCTTCTCCCTTGTTTTTTTTTTTTTTAATCTCTCCTCTCTTTGTTTCATTTCTCTTCTTCTTTTCACCTCTCTGTTCTTTCCCCTACACCTATTCCCTTTTCTTCCATTCCTCCCTTCCTCCCTCCCTCAAC
>NC_061826.1:35309462-35314462 GCF_019202785.1 Penaeus chinensis | reverse complement strand
ATAATAAAACACTCCCTCGAATTTAGCACAAAATCCTTCCATATAATAAATCTTTAAACTAAAAAAATATATATATTTTCTAAGAAAGTAACTTTAGGGAAAATAAACTAGAAGACTACAAGAGCAATAGATTATGCAATGACAACAGCAACAACAACAACAACAGCAATAACAACAACGACAATAACAACATCAACAGCAACAATTCCAGCAGCACATTCACATGGAATCAACAAAAAAAAAAAAACAGCAGAAACAGGTTACATCACAACAACTACAACAACAACAACAACAACACCTCCCTTAACATCCCCATCCTCCTATCCCTTCCTTAACCACGCGTAATTAAGGATAAAGTGAGAGCTAAAAAAAATAATAATAATAATAATAAAAAAAAGCTATATATTTACCTCATATCCACGTCAGTACAAAACAAAAACATCAACAAAGATAGAAAATAACTTCTGACATTTTAGACATTTCTACAACACCCTCATCCACACATCCACACATCCTTCCGACCTATCCACCGTGCCAATCCACCCCCCCCCCACCCCAACCCCCACCCCCCCGAGTCTCTAAGGAAACACTCGCCCTAAACCAAGATGGCGGCCAGACGGCTTGGTAATGCTGGTTTACTTCTGGCTCTGTTTTGTTATCTCTGAAGAATGGCTGCCGGGGAATTTATGGTTTGGGATCACAATAGCTTAGTTTGTGCTCGAGTTCTCTGTCTGCCGTCCGTGTACTTATTTCCTCTGCTTTTGAAACGGGGCCGGATTTGCGTACGGTACGCGTGTACGTGTGTGTGTGTGTATGTGTGTGTGTGTGTGTGTGTGTGTGTGTGTGTGTGTGTGTGTGCTTATGCATGTGTGTGGATGTGTCTGTCTGTATTTCTACTTGCATTATGTGACTTTGTGCGAGAGTGCGGGAGGAGAGATATTTTTGTGTTCGGTGTGCGTGGATTTGCAGGAGAGTGAGAGAGAGAGAGAGAGAGAGAGAGAGAGAGAGAGAGAGAGAGAGAGAGAGAGAGAGAGAGAGCCAGCGAGCGAGAGAGGAAGAGAGACAGACAGACAGAGAGAGAGAGACATACACAGAGAGAGAGAGAAAGAGAGAGAGAGAGACATACAGAGAGAGAGAGAGAGAGAGAGAGAGAGAGAGAGAGAGAGAGAGAGCCAGCGAGCGAGAGAGAAAGAGAGACAGACAGAGAGAGAGAGAGAGAGAAATAGAGAGGGAGACAGACAGAGAGAAGGGAGATAGACAGACTGTGTTTGTGTTATGTTTGTATTAGGCACATGTGTGTTAGTGTTTATATATGATACATATGTGTGGATCTATGTGTTTGTGTTAAAAAAAATGTATTTGGTGTGTATCTATCAATAAGTATGTGTGTGTTTATGTTATATGTATTTCTGTGTATATTTTTGCAAATTCAACTGATATTAACATCAATTCAGCCATATCCACTCAAAAGTATGTATCCAAATAAGCAATATAATATATTTCTTTCACCCTTAAGTTTCCCTACACTTTAAACATCCTTAGATATATATGAATACAACTCACATAGTCCTTCCCACCTTGCCAATACGTCACGAACTTTAATAAGAAAGAAAATGTATGCATCTTTCTTACTAGTCTTTGAAAAAAAAAAATGCATATAAAATGAGGTGTCGTATAATGCGTTTATGTCATGCTGTATTTCTTATTTTTACGTACCGAAAGAAAATTTCAAATTCTACAAGTACTCTTCATACTTATTATTATTATTATTATTATTATTATTATTATTATTATTATTATTATTATGATTATTATCATTATTATTATTATTACTATTAATATTATTACTATTATCATCATTATCGTTATTACTATTATTATCAATATTATTATCATTATCATTATTATCATTATTATTATTATCATCGTTATCGTTATCATTATTATTATTATTATTATTATCATTATTATTA
Organism: Penaeus chinensis; assembly: GCF_019202785.1. Classification (NCBI taxonomy): domain Eukaryota; kingdom Metazoa; phylum Arthropoda; class Malacostraca; order Decapoda; family Penaeidae; genus Penaeus; species Penaeus chinensis. The sequence goes on along the minus strand of NC_061826.1, from coordinate 35,312,489 downwards.
TTATTATTATTATTATTATTATCATTATTATTATTATCACCGTTATTATTATTATTATTATTATTATTATTATTATCATTATTATCATTATGACCATCCTCTTCTTCAACATCATAGTCATTACCATTATCATTATTGCTCTCAGGGTTACTATTAATGCAAATATTAATATTCATTAGTATTAGTATCAGTGCTAATATTAGTAAAAATACTGGTATTAGTATTGATGATGTAATTGATATTTTTGTTTACTTTATTTCCTTTATATTGCTTCCATTACTATTTTATTATAATTTATTATTTTTTTATTATTAGCAATATCATTACCTTTATTATTGCTATTATCATCATCGTCATTATTATTATTATTATTATTATTATTATTATTATTATTGCTATTGATGCTGTTTTTATTATTATTAATATTGTTGATGTCATTATCATGATCATTATTAGTATTATCATAATTATTACCATTGTTATTTTTATTATTATCATTATTACTATTATTATCATTATTACCATTGTTGTTAATATAATTATAATTATAATTATAATTATAATTATAATTATGATTATTATTATTCATTCAATGCCATATCCAGTGGAGTACAAAGAAAACTGGTTTCATATATAAAACTAAGGCACCTGTTGTTGATTCGAATCCTCGAACGTGAATTCGAACCCCGCCGCCCTAACCACTCGGCCATCGTGGCGAGGGACAAGAGTATTGACCTGGAAATGGTATTTGAGTGACTGTTTTTTTCTTTGTGAGTGTGAGTGTACGTACGAGTGTGTGTGTACGTAGGTGTGTGTGTTTGTGTGTTACTGTTATTATCCTTCTATATTTTATATTACTTATTCTATATATTAGATTTTGTTATTGGTATAGTTATTAATGTTATTATAATTGCCATTATTATTATTATTATTATTATTATTATTATTATTACAATTACTATAATTATTATAATTAGCACAATTATTTCATAATTCTTCTTCATTGTTATGATAATCATTATTATTGTTATTAAAATTATTATTATTATTATTATTATTATCATTATTATTATTGTTATTATCATTATTATCAACATTAATATTATTGTTATTATTATTAGTATCATTATTATTATCATTATTATTGTTATGCCTTTTTTATTATAGTTCTTATCATTTTTTATTATAGTTCTTATCATTTTTATCATCATTTTCATCCATCATCATTGTCATCGTTATCATTATTATTATTATCATTATTATTATTATTATTATTGTTGTTATTATCACCATTATTATCATTATTATTATTATTGTTATTATTATTACTATTATTATCATTACTAAAAGGACTGTGGTTAGTAGGCCATAATATTATTACTATTATTGTATCATTAAAATTAACATAATTAACATTTTCTTGATTTCTTTTCTTTGTATTGTTTCCTATTTTTCAATCATGTTTCTTTTCCTCTTCTTTTTTAGCAAATTTTCTTCAAATACATTTCTAATTGCTTTCCAATTAGCTGCTTCTTTCTTCATTAATGTATTGTTTTCTTATGTCTTTATTATCATTATTGCCTAATATAGATCACTTCAAAAGAAAAGACAAGAATCTTATTATTCAATGGATCAGAATTGCAGATGGTATTTGTGTGATTCTTTGTGTGTGTGAGTGTGTGTTATTACTTTTATTGTTATTATTATTACTATCATTATTATTAGTATCATCGTTATTATCATTATCATTATTTTTATCATTATCATCATTATTATCAGTATCATTATCATTATTACTATTACTTTTTTTTTAATTATCATTGTCTAGCGGTTTCGCCATGACTCTTATTATTATTATTATTATTATGTTTTCTTGTGTTTTTTTTGCCACTATTATTATTATTATTATTATTATTATTATTATTATTATTATTATCATAATTATTATTACTATCATTATTATTATTATTGTTGTTATATCTATTATGATAACTATCATTAACATTATTATGATAATAATAATCCTTACTATGAGCATTATTATTATTACTATTATTATTATAATCATTATTATTGTCATTGTTATTATCATTATTGTTATTATTATTATTATTATTATCATTATTATCATTATTATCATTATAATTATCATCAATATCATTCTTATTAGTAGCAGTAGCATCGTTATTAATATTATAATTATTATTATCGTCTTTACTATAATAATTGTTATTATTATTATTATTATTATTATTATTATTATTATTATTATTATTATTGTTATGATTATTAATATCATTGTTTATAATATGTCCACTATTTGTAGTAGTTGTTATTATCCTTATTATTATGACTATCATTATGACTTTTATTATCATCATTGTAACTGTTATCATAATTATCATTATTATTATTATTATTATTACTGTTATAATTATTACTCATATTATTATTGCTATTATTATTATTCATATTATTATTATTCATATTATTATTTTTATTATTATCAATATTATAATAATCATCATTATCATTATCATTATTATTATCGTTATTAGTATTATTCATATTATTTTTACTATTATTATTATTATCATTATTAACAATAATATTATTTTCCATAGTATTAAAATATCTTTTATTATTACCATTATTATCATTATCATTATCGCTGTTATAATTACAATTCATTTAAAACCATATACAATAGACAACAATATAGATTAGTTCCATATGCAAAACTAAGGCACCTGTTGGTGATTCGAATCCGCGAACATGAATTCGAACCCCGCCGCCCTAACCCGCTCGGCCATCGTGGCGAGCGACAAGACTAGTAAATGAAAGATGGTATTTCTATCCCTATATTTTCGAGAGTGTGTATGTATGTGTTACTGTTATTATTATAATCGTTATAATTATTATTGTTATTATTTTTTTTATTATTACTATTTCATTATTATTATTTTTTGTAGTAGTATCGTTATTATTGTTATTATCATAGTTATTATCATTATAATTCTAGTTATT
>NC_061826.1:35301962-35306962 GCF_019202785.1 Penaeus chinensis | reverse complement strand
ATTTCTTTACATTATCATTATCACTGTTATTGTCATATTTACTATTATTAGTAGTACCATTACTATAATTTTCACCTTCATTATTATTATAATTATTGGTATAATTATTTATAATATGTCCATTATTATTCATAGTTGTTATTATCCTTATTATTATAATTATTATTATTATTATGGGTATTATTATTATCAATGTAATTGTTATCATAATTGTAATTATTATTTTCATAATTATTATTATCATCATAATTATCATTATCATTATTATTATTATTATCAATATCATTATTATTATCCTTATTACTATTGATAATACATTTATTATTACTATCATTACTATTATTATTACTGATATAATTACTTTTTTAAAAATCATTATGATTTATATTATCATTCATTATATTAACATTATTATTATCTTTTATTATTATAATTATTATCATTATCATCATCACTGTTATAATTACAATTTATTCAAAGCCATATACAGTAGATGACAATATAAAATAATTCCATATATAAAACTAAGGCGCCTGTTAGTGATTCGAATCCTCGAACGTGAATTCGAACCCCGCCGCCCTAACCACTCGGCCATCGTGGCGAGGGACAAGAGTATTGACCTGGAAATGGTATTTGAGTGACGCTTTTTCTTCGTGAGTGAGTTTGTGTGTGTGTGTGTGTTATTGTTAATAGTATTATCATTATTTTATATTTTATAATAATAATTATAATAATAATGATTATCGTTTTTACTATACTAATGATTATTATTATCATGAGCATTATTATTATTGCTATTATCATAATTATCATTATTGTTATTATTATTATTTCTAACATTATTACTATAATTATTATTATTATTATCATTATTGTTGTTGTTGTTGTTGCTTTTGTTGTTTTTATTATTATCACAATTACCATTATTATTAGTAGACTTTTTAATATCCTTATTATTCTTTCTTTATTGCCACGATCATTATCATTATTATCTTTATTACTATTATCATTATTACTATTATTAGTAGTATCATTACTTTTTAATCTCTTTCATCCTTATTATTATTATAGTTTTTATTATCATTGTTTTTTATTGTTATTATGATTATTATTATCATTATCATTATTATTATTATTATTACCATCATCATTATTATTATTATCATTATTATCATTATCGTTATTATTTTCATTATCAATATTCTTATTATAATTCTTATTATCATTATCAATTATTATTATAATGCTTATATTATTATCATCATCATCATCATTATCATTATCATTGTTATTATTATTATTATTATATAATTATCATTAACATTATTATGATAATAATAATTATCATTATGATCATTATTATTATAATTATCATTATTATAATTATTATTGTTATTATTATTAATATCATTATCATTGTCCTTGTTATTATTATCATTGCTGTTATTATCATCTTTCTTATTATTATTATCATCATTATTACTATTATCTTTATCATAATTATAATCATAATCACCATTTTCCTTTTATTTTATCATTATCATTTTCACTCCTACTTTTATAGTTGTTATTATTATTCTGATTGCCATTATCATTATTATTTTTATTGTCATTATTATTATTATTTAATATTATCATTATCAGTTATCGCCATTTTTACTATTATTAGTAGTATCATTACTATCATTTTTACCTTTATTATTATTATGATTTTTATTATTATTATTCATTATATTAACATTATCATTATCTTTTATTATTATCATTATTATCATTATCATCATCACTGTTATACTTACAATTTATTCAAAGCCATATACAGTAGATGACAATATAAAATAATTCCATATATAAAACTAAGGCGCCTGTTAGTGATTCGAATCCTCGAACGTGAATTCGAACCCCGCCGCCCTAACCACTCAGCCATCGTGGCGAGGGACAAGAGTATTGACATGGAAATGGTATTTGAGTGACTGTTTTTCCTACGTGAGTGACTGTGTGTGTGTGTGTATGTGTGTGTGCTATTATTTTTGTTATAATTATTATTATTATTATTATTATTATTATTATTATTATTATTATTATTATTATCAATATATATTAATAATAGATTATTATGATAATAATGATTATCATTATCATGAGCATTATTTTTACTGCTATTGTCATAATTATTATTATTGTTTTATTATTATTTGTATTATTATTATTATTATTATTGTTGTTTTTTTGTTTGATTATTATCATTATTATTATTATTATTATTATTATTATTATTATTATTATTATTATTATTATTGTTATTATTATCATCATTATATTTTTTATTATTATCATTACTATTATCATCACCGCTATTATTATCATGTTTATCATAATTATTATAATAATTACCATTTTCGTTGTTATTATTATCATTGTTATAATCCTTATTATCAATATTATTATTATTATTATTATTATTATTATTATTATTATTATTGTTGTTGTTGTTAATATTATCACAATTGCCATCATTAATAGTAGTATTTTATTATCCTTATTATTATTTCTTTACTGCTACGATCATTATCATTATTATCATCATTATTACTATTAACATTATTACTATTATTAGTAGCATCATTACTATCATTTTCATCTTTATTATTATTATAATTATTATTATCATTGTTTATAATAAGGCCATTATTAGTATTTTTTATTATCATTATTATCATTTTCATTATCCTTATAATTTGTATTATTATTCTTATGATTATTCTAAATGTTATCATTATTATTTTAATTTTGTTATTATTGAGATTACTGTTATTATTATCATTATTATTATTATTATCATTGTCCCTATCATTATCATTATCATTATCATTATTATTATTTCTATTATTGTTATTATTATTATTAATATCACTATCATTACCATTATTATTTTCATTTTTAATAGTATTATCATTATTGTTACTATAATTATTATTATTGTTATTATGACTATTATTATTAATAGTATTACTATTATTCTTATTTTTTTTTATTCATAATATTAATAATATTATTATCTTTCATTATTATTATCATTATTATCAGGGTCATAATTACGACCACTATAATTATATTGATTTGTTTGTAGGCCTACTATCATTATTACTATTATTCTGTTATTATCAATAATATAATAAATACGTTCATTATCAATATTTTAGAGTATTTTCTTGATGCCTTTTCTTTGTATGGTTTTCTATTTTTCAATTATTCTTTTCCCTCTTTTCAGTTTAGATAATTTTCTTCATATGCATTTCTAATTACTTTCCTAGCGGCTGTTTATTTCTTCCTTATTGAATTGTTTTTGTGTGTCTTTATTATTAGGAGTATTATCATTATTAAATGATATATCACTTCAAAGGAAAAGAACTTTCTTAATTACGGTATTAGAGTTGGAGATGGTCTTTCAGTGATACTTTTTCTGTGTGTTATTATTTTCATTATTGTTATTATTATTATAATTATGATTATTATTATTATTATTATTATTATTATTATTATTATTATTATTATTATTATTATTACCATCATCCTTTTATTATCAATTGTAGAAGTCGTAGTATCATTATCGTTGTCCAGCGGTTTCGCCTTGACTCTCATCGGAAAGCAAAACGGGTAGTCAAGCTTGTGCAAGGGACGGTTTATTACAGACTTCTTTATGCTCTGCCTTATTTATTCAAAGCCAAGTCCAATAGGGGATGATATATTACATATATAAAATTAAGGCGCCTGTTGGAGATGCGAATCAACGATCGTGAATTCGAAACCGGCGCCTTAACCCACTCGGCCATCGTGGCGAGGGACAAGAGATGTGAATGGAAGATGGTATTTATTTTATTGCTTTTTTCATGAGTGTGTGTGTTTTTATTATCATTATTATTGTTATAATTATTATTGTTATTATTGTTTATTATTATTACCATTTTATTATTACTGGTAGCAGTAGTAGCATCGTTCTCATTATTATTATCATTATTATTATCATAATTATTATTACTATTATTATTATTATAATCATTATATATTTATTATTATTATCATTATCATTATTAATCATTATTATTATTATTATTATTATCATCATTATCATTATCATCATCATCATTATCAAAATTATTATCATTATTGTTTTGCAATTGAGTAATTATTATTAACATTATTATGATAATAATAATATATATCAATACGATCATTATTATTATAAATTATTATTATTATAATTGTTATTGTTATTATTATTATTATCATTGCGATTATTATCATCTACGTTATTATTATCATTGCTGCCATTATTATTCATAGTTGTTAACATCCTTATTATTATAATCATTATTATTATTATGGGTATTATTATCATCAATGTAATTGTTATCATAATTATAATTATTATTTTCATAATTATTATTATCATCATCATTATCATTATCATTATTATTATAATTATCAATATCATTATTATTATCCTTATTACTATTGATAATATATTTATTATTATTATCATTACTATTATTATTACTGATATAGTTACTATTTTTTTTGCTATTATTATTTATATCATTATGATTTATATTATCATTTATTATATTAACATTATTATTATCTTTTATTATTATAATTATTATCATTATCATCATCACTGTTATAATTACAATTTATTCAAAGCCATATACAGTAGATGACAATATGAAATAATTCCATATATAAAACTAAGGCGCCTGTTTGTGATTCGAATCCTCGAACGTGAATTCGTACCCCGCCGCCCTAACCACTCAGCCATCGTGGCGAGGGACAACAAGTTTAATTCGGAGATAGTATTTGAGTGACGCTTTTTCTTCGTGAGTGAGTTTTTGTGTGTGTGTGTTATTGTTAATATTATTATTATTATTTTATATTTTATAATAATAATTATAATAATAATGATTATCGTTGTTACTATATTAATGATTATTATTATCATG
>NC_061826.1:35291962-35294462 GCF_019202785.1 Penaeus chinensis | reverse complement strand
TTATTTTCATTTTGTTATTATTGAAATTATTATTATTATTATCATTATTATTATTATTATCGTTGTCCCTATCATTATCATTATTATTATTTATATTATTGTTATTATTATTATTAATATCACTATCATTACCATTATTATTTTAATTTTTAATAGTATTATCATTATTGTTACTATAATTATTACTATTATTATTATGACTATTATTATTAATACTATTACTATTATTATTATTATCTTTTTTATTCATAATATTAATAATATTATCTTTCATTATTATTATCATTATTATCAGGGTCATAATTAGGACCACTATAATTATATTGATAATAATTATCATGACTTTATTTTACTTAATTATTGTTATTACAATAATTATTATCATAATTATTATTATTGTTATTATTATAATAATAATTATTATCATTACTTTTTATTATAGCTTTTATCATTTTTATCATCATCATATTCATAATCATCATCATCATCGTCTTTGATAGTATCATTATCATTATTATTATTATTATTATTATTATTATTATTATTATTATTTTTATTATTATTATTATTATTATCATTATTATTATTATTATCATTAATATTATCATTGTTATCATTATCATCTTTATCATCATATTCATAATAATCATCGTTGTCATCCTCATCATCGTCATTGTTATTATTATTATTATTAATATTATTATTATTTTTATTATCATTCTTATTCTTCTTATTATTCTTATTCTTATTTTTTTATTATTAGTATTGCTATTACTACTATTATTATTATTATCATTACTATTATTACTGAAATGATTATTGTTTGTAGGCCTACTATCATTATTACTATTATTCTGTTATTATCAATAATATAATAAATACGTTCATTATCAATATTTTAGAGTATTTTCTTGATGCCTTTTCTTTGTATGGTTTTCTATTTTTCAATTATTCTTTTCCCTCTTTTCAGTTTAGAAAATTTTCTTCATATGCATTTCTAATTACTTTCCTAGCGGCTGTTTATTTCTTCCTTATTGAATTGTTTTTTTATGTCTTTATTATTAGGAGTATTATCATTATTAAATAATATATCTCTTCAGAGAAAAAGAACTTTCTTAATTACGGTATTAGAGTTGGAGATGGTCTTTCAGTGATACTTTTTCTGTGTGTTATTATTTTCATTATTGTTATTATTATTATAATTATTATTATTATTATTATTATTATTATTATTATTATTATTATTATTATTATTACCATCATCCTTTTATTATCAATTGTAGAAGTCGTAGTATCATTATCGTTGTCCAGCGGTTTCGCCTTGACTCTCATCGGAGAGCAAAACGGGTAGTCAAGCTTGTGCAAGGGACGGTTTATTACAGACTTCTCTATGCTCTGCCTTATTTATTCAAAGCCAAGTCCAATAGGGGATGATATATTACATATATAAAATTAAGGAGCCTGTTGGAGATTCGAATCAACGATCGTGAATTCGAAACCGGCGCCTTAACCCACTCGGCCATCGTGGCGAGGGACAAGGGTTGTGAATGGAAGATGGTATTTATTTAATTGTTTTTTTCATGAGTGTGTGTTTTTGTTATCATTATTATTGTTATAATTATTATTGTTATTATTGTTTATTATTATTACCATTTTATTATTACTGGTAGCAGTAGTAGCATCGTTCTCATTATTATTATCATTATTATTATCATAATTATTATTACTATTATTATTATTATAATTATTATATATTTATTATTATTATCATTATCATTATTAATCATTATTATTATTATTATTATTATCATCATTATCATTATCATCATCATCATTATCAATATTATTATCATTATTGTTTTGCAATTGAGTAATTATTATTAACATTATTATGATAATAATAATATATATCAATACGATCATTATTATTATAAATTATTATTATTATAATTGTTATTGTTATTATTATTATTATCATTGCGATTATTATCATCTACGTTATTATTATCATTGCTGCCATTATTATTCATAGTTGTTAATATCCTTATTATTATAATCATTATTATTATTATGGATATTATTATCATCAATATAATTGTTATCATAATTATGGTTATTTTTTTCATTATCATTATTATTATTATCATTATTATTATTATTATTATTATTATTATTATTATTATTATTATTATTATTATTATTATTATTATTATCAATATCATTATTATCCTTATTACTATTGATAGTATATATATTATTTTTATCATTATAATTTTTATTAATATTATTTATTATATTAACATTATTATTATCTTTTATTATTATAATTATTATCATTATCATCATCACTGTTATCATTACAATTTATTCAAAGCCATATACAGTAGATGACAATATGAAATAATTCCATATATAAAACTAAAGCGCCTGTTAGTGATTCGAATCCTCGAACGTGAATTCGAACCCCGCCGCCCTAACCACTCAGCCATCGTGACGAGGG
>NC_061826.1:35274462-35279462 GCF_019202785.1 Penaeus chinensis | reverse complement strand
TAAAGAGGAGAAAAAGAAAGAAAAACGAGAGAAATCTAAGAAAAAGAAGGAGAAGTAAGACAAGAAGATAAAAACAGGAAAAAAGAAGAAGCGAAAGAAAAAAGAAAAAGAAAATAAAAGACAAAAAACAAACAAACAAACAAACACCGAATACAACGAAAGCAAGAAAACAAAAAAAAACATAAAAACAAAACAAAACAAAACAAAAACAACAAGAAATGAATCAAGAAAGCACAATCGACCGATAAATTAGCCAGCTCTCCGGGGGGGTGGGGGGGGGGGGGGGCGTGGCCAAAGCCGGACAGGTCGGTGAGCTGGGGAGCTGGCGAGTGAGCTGAGCGAGGGACGCCCCTGGGGGGGTTAAGGGGACGGGAAGGGGAGAGGGAGGGGGGAGAGGAAGGAGGAGGGGAGGGGGAGGGGGAGGGTGGATGGGGATGGGACGGGGGGGAAGGAAGGAGGAGGGAGGGGGAGGGGAGGGGGGAGAAAGGAAGGAGGAGGGGGGAGGGGAGGGGAGGGGAGGGGGAGAGGAAGGAAGGAGAAGGGAGTTTTGTTTGTTTGCTTATTCGTTTTGTGTTATATTTGTATTTGTCTTTCTCTCTGTCTCTATCAGTCTGTCTATCTTTCTATCTATCTATATATATTCACCTATCTATCTTTCTTTCTATCTATCGATATCTATTTACCTATCTATATATCTATCTATCTATCTACCTATATATCTGTCTATTTACTGTATACATATCTATCCATCTGTCTGTAACTCTGCCTCTGACTATCTACTGTATCTGTCTATCTCTCCTTTTCCCTCTTCCTTCTCAACCTGTCTCATTCCCAATTCTCTCTCTCTCTCTCTCTCTCTCTCTCTCTCTCTCTCTCTCTCTCTCTCTCTCTCTCTCTCTCTCTCCTTTCCCTCTCTCTCTCAATCTCTCTCTCTCTCTCTCTCTCTCTCTCTCTCTCTCTCTCTCTCTCTCTCTCTCTCTCTCTCTCTCTCTCTCTCTCTCTCTCTTCCCTCCCCCTCTCTCTCTCTCTCTCTCTCTCTCTTCCATCGCTCTCTCTCTCTCTCTTTCTCAAAGCGATTGAGACGTATATTAGCAGATCTTATCCAACAGAACACGTGCACTGGAGTAAAGATCTGATCAATTTTGGATTTTCGGAAACAGGTGTGGATGGCAAGGAGGTAGTGGGGAGGGGGAGGGGGGGAGGCGTGTAGGAGGAGGGGTGGGGGGTCAAAAGGAGAAGAGGGAAAGGAGGGGGGGGAGGGAGGGAGGGTGGTTGATAAGATCGAAGAAAAGTTACGTGAGATGTAAGCAATCCCAATGAATTTTTCTTTATTTTTTTATCTTTCTCTCTCTCTCATTCTCCCGGTTTACGTGTGTGTGTGAATGCGTGTGCGTGTGTGTGTATCCTTAATCATGAACACTCCTTCTCCCCGCCCATAAACACACACACACACACACACACACACACACACACACACACACACACACACACACACACATACACATACATACACACACAAGAAACATACATCTATTTACAATATCTTAATGAAAGTTTATTTTAAATATGATTAGAAATGATTGAAGTGAAGAGACGGAGAAGAATAGGAAATGAAAGAAGAATATTGAACGAGGAACAAGAGGATGTCAATGATAGTAAAAAGAAGATGATGATGATGACGTCACAAATATTAATAACGAATATGATGATGAGGCGGAAAAGGAAAAGAAAGACAGAAAAAGAAGAGAGAAGAAAGAGTAAAAAGAAAGAAAAAGAAAGGATATTGGATAGAGCAAGAAAAAACAAAAAAACAAGACAACACACCAACACAATATTACGAAAACAGGATATGCAAAAAAAGAAAATGAATAAATGAATAAAAAAAAAAAAGAAAAAGAGAATGGAAAATATAAAAACAAGCACAATAATAATACAACTTTACGTGTCTACGACTCGACAGCCTCGCGTAAACTCTCGATTCTAACAAAGACAATCAGAGTTGGTGATAACTAAACAAGGATTTTGACACGCGACAATAACTTCTGGAAATTTCTTACGTTCTCTCCGCGGAGGCTTTCAGATAAATCTTCAATTTAATGTTCGAATGAAGACTTTACAATAGAAAATATACATATGAAAAAAAAAAAAAAGAATTGAGAAGGGATGAGAACCTTACAAATTAAGTAACGTGTTAAAAAGCATTGAAATAAATGCGGTAATAAGAGAGAGAGAAAATGAGGATATACGTTTCTCTACAACGCGAGTCGGATTTAACGAGTCTCCTAACTTTTTCCCTAAGGATTTCTGTGGGACTCCTTATACCCGTGTTACGAAAGGGAAACGTCTATGCAAGTTCGGAGGAGAAAGGATTGTCAGTCTCATTATCGATTTTAATTTAGATAATGGACAGTCTAGTCTATCCGACGACGCAATTTTATCTTTATTCTTATTTTTAGACTCTTTTTCTCCCGAATAAAGTGAAGGAAATGGCTATTTTCAGCGTCTTTTTCGGACTTTTTTTTTCGGATCACTTTTGATTCCTTTTTTTTATTACATTTTTTTTTTTTTTTTTACAATATCCTCGTCTTCTCTCATGTTATTACTCTTTTCATCCAGTGTATTGGGATACAGGATTTTAGAAGCGACTTGGAGTACTAAATATATTTCATTCTAATTCAAATCTCGTTTAAATTGTTTTATGTTAATGTCAAGTACTTTACACCATTGCCAACATCACCGCCATTTTTATCATTACCGTATTTTTTTTTTTTTTTTTTTTATCGTTACCTTTTTTTTTTATTATCGTTGGTATCTCTTTTAGTATTACAAACGCTGTTATTGGTGTTGCTTTGTTACTAATTTTGTTATCAGTGACATTGTTATTCCTATTATCACTAATGGTAATAATAATAACTTGAGGATTTGCATGATCTTAATGTTAGAATTGTCAATATATTTCCCATCGGTATCGGTATCACTTTTATAGTAAAGTTGTAATATTTTAGTCCATTATTCTTGATTTACATTAACAAAACTCTAAATACGAATATCATTATTACTATCATCGTGATTATTATACTCAAACCATTATCATTATCATTATTATTATCGTTTGTTTTATCTTTAATAATAAGACGAATGATACTAATAATGTTCTTACTAATACTAATACTAATTATACTACTAATAATGATAATAATAAAAAAATAACGACGATGATGATGATGATAATGATAATATATCTAAAAAGATAAAAATAATTAATAATAGTAAAATTAACAATGATAATGATAATTATTAACCTAAAAATGATTAGGATAGTAATACTAAGAGCAATAATAATAATGATAACAATAAGAATAATGATAACAATGACAATGATAATGATTATAGTTACAATAATAATAATAACTAATAATAGTAATAATAGTAATAATAACAATAATAAAAATAATAATAGTAATATTATTAGTAATAGTGATAATGATAGCAATAATAATAATAATAATAATAATAATAATAATAATAATAATAATAATAGTAATAATACTAATAATGATAATAATAATAATGATAATAATAATAATATAATAATAATAATAATAATAATAATAATAATAATTGTGATGATAGTAATTATGATAAATTATTATTGTTATTGATATTATAATGATTGTGAACATTATTTATATTACTATCATCCTTATCACTATCGTTATTAGTATCACACTTATCATTAGCACACACCATTTTTATAATTATTCCTATCATTATTATCATTACTATTATTCTTGTACTCATAATCACTACTGGTTTTATTATCATTATTATTATCATTATTATAATTATTATTATTATCATTATTATTATTATTATTATTATTGTTATTATCATTATTATTAGTATTAGTATTAGTATTAGTATTATCATTATTATTTTCATTATTTTCATTATTATCATTATTATTAGTGTCCTTATTATCATCATTATTAGTGTCATTATTATCATTATTATTAGTGTCATTATTTTCCTTATTTTTATCATCATTATAATTATCGTTATTATCATTACTCTCAATGATAGCAATGATAGGAATGATAATAACAATGAAAATAATGAAAATGATAGTCATGATTAATGATGATGATAATACTAATATTGATAGTAGTAACAATGCAAAAATATAACAGTAATGATAATGATAATGATATTACTACTTTGCGATGTATGATAATAATAAAGATAAAAATATGCATAAATAAAAGCACAAAATACACACTCACACACAGATACAAACCCCCAAACATACACACACACACACACACACACACACACACACACACAAACACATACACACTAATACATAAACATACAGACAAACACACAAACACACACACACACACACACACACACACACACACACACACACACACACACACGCACACACACATACACACACACAAACATACACACAGACATACACACAGACATAAACGCACACACACACACACACACACACACACACACACACACACACACACACACACACACACAAACACACACACACACACACACACACACACACACACAAACACACACACAGACATAAACGCACACGCACACAAAGCCCAACCTTTGATTATTTCTCACATCAGGCTAATTCCACTTGGCAATACGTATTCAAGGGAAAAGGCAAAAACCCACGTGATTTCAGGTCAACAGAGAGATCAAGCGGCTTGACAGGGACCACCCAATCACGAGATTCCTGTCAAGCCAAGGATCTCTCTATTATCTGGAGTTGCCTAATCACAGCATCCCTCCATCTTCATAGGATGCTGGGTGGGAGAGCGAAGGCCCTGCTTGGGAGATGAGACTGGGGTTTGAGACCGGTTTTCGGGGTTTCTCGTTTGTCTGTGTGTTTGTTTCGGGCTGTGTGTTTGTCTGTGGGTTTGTGGGTCTGTGTTCCTCTTTCGTTTTGTGTTTGTTCCGTTTCTCTCTCT
>NC_061826.1:35234462-35259462 GCF_019202785.1 Penaeus chinensis | reverse complement strand
GAAACTTGACAATGAAAAAAATAACAAATGTAAAAATGCGTGTTATTATTAGCATCGCATGTGCGGGATTGCGATCATCAATTATCCATATGCTCGGAAATCGAATGGAATTAAATTAGATTAGGTTCAAGTTGAGTGAATTTGTAAAGTCATATGCGATCAGGATAAGATCAAGATTCTAATTATCGTGATTTCTTATCAATTCTTTTCATCAATTCTTTTGGGCAATTAGATCTGGAAAAAAAATATATATACTTAATATATATATATATATATATATATATATATATATATATATACATATATATACAAATATATATATATAAAAAGGCACACACACACATATGTATGCATGTAAATGTATGTATGTATTATGTAAAACAAAAACGATAACAATAAACAACCAAATAATAACAAATTCCACCAGACATTTCCATCGTCTTCAGAGAATCCCAAAGTCCCTTCCCTTAACGCCAAGATATTGCGAAGAGTTTCATTGTAGAACATATAATTGAGCCCCGCGTTCAGACATGATCTATCGCTCCAGAGAACACAGCGGGAACTTCGATGATCCGAGATAGGGAAGGACATAATGAAAACGGATTTAATACTAATGAAAATTAATATGATAATCTGCGTTTCGTTAGCTCCTTTTAGGCACAGCTGGAATTCTTGTCTCTGTGATGACATGATATGAACTCTTTTGATGGAGAAGTGTGTTTTGTAAGAAGGGAAGATTGTTATGTGAATGGAACGGAAAGTGGTAGTTTGTTTAGTAAAAATGATATGAAAAGATAAGGAACATTATTATTTCGCGTTTTGTCTTCTCCCATCAAGGAAGAAAAATCGAAAAGATAAAGAAAGATAGGAAATACACACAGTTATACGCACACACACACACACACACACACACACACACACACACACACACACACACACACACACACATATATATATATATATATATATATATATATATATAACGAAGAAAAAATATAGGGTTCATTTTTTACCTCTCTCCCTCTCTTTTTGTAAAAGGGCCAAGAAAACTATTTAACAACAACAGCAAAAAGGAGAACTGGAACATTATCCGGAACCGAGGAAGACGAAAAAAATCCCTTCCTACATTTTTTTCTCCCCCCCCCCCTTCCCCCACCTTTTTGTATGTGAATTTGACGCACCGGATCAGAGGCCAATTAGACAACTGCTTCTCGTGACCAAATACAGAGAGAGAGGGAGAGAGAGAGAGAGAGAGAGAGAGAGAGAGAGAGAGAGAGAGAGAGAAGAGAGAGAGAGAGAGGAGAGAGAGAGAGAGAGAGAGAGAGAGAGACAGGGAGAGAGAGAGAGAGAGAGGATAGAGAGAGAGAGAGAGAGAGAGGGCGATGAAGAGAGAGAAAGAAAGAGAGAAAGAGTGGAAGAGAGCAGGTAGACAGAGAGATTGACAGAGGATAGACAGACAGAAAGACAGATATATATAAAAAATTTATTTTAAATATATTTGTGTGTGTTGTGTGTGTGTTTTGTGTTGGGTGTGTTGTTTGTGTGGTTATACTATATAATGAAAAATTAATAAAAATTAAAATATATATATATTTTTTTAAACCCCCTTGCCGGGGATACGAGGTTAAACACCTTTTCCCACTGTATACTTTTGATTGTTTATACACATAGATGGCTATACTTGTACTAAGTCACCAATGAGCCAGTTAGGAGTACTGCCCTCTCGCCCGGTCACCTTTTCTTTGATTTACGAAATATTCACATTATCTTATTTTGCTGTTACTAATTTTAAAAAAAACATTATAAAAATTTAATAATGTTTATAATAAAAATAAGACCATCGATATCCATAGCACATTTAAAAAAAAACACGTTTTTCCCGCCAATTCAAATCACGTATGGTCACAAGGTCTATTAATTGACTCCTTTGGCTAAGCACTAGCAAGCCATCTATAGCAGACATTTCACAAAAAATATAGAAAAGGGGCACAACATTTTCCCCACTTTTTGTTCATTTTCCCCGACGGCATTGGGTTAACAGCTATTCATTCCACTGCAGGACATAGGCCTCTCTCAGTTCACTATTGAGAGGTTATATGGCAATGTCACCTTTGCCTGATTGGATGCCCTTCCTAATCAACCCGCGTTCGGCGCGCTAACACTTATGCCACGGCGGTGATTTCCCTTACGTTTTCTCGGGCTCGAGCGAAAAGTCAGAGCGCAGGCCTTTTTACTACTACCGCGACGGGGACTTGAACTCGACCACGGGGGTCGAGTCCAGTGCTCTAACCACGGGATCATCGCGGCAGTCAATATATATACACACACACACACACACACACACACACACACACACACACACACATATATAATATATATATATATATTATAAATAATTATTATATAATTTTATAAAAATATATATATGTATATTAATATATATTATATTATATTAATATGTATATAATATATATAATATATATATGTATGTTATAATAAAATATGTATATCATATAATGTAATTATATATATATTATGTATATATAAATATATATATATCTTGTCTTTCTTTTTGTCTTTCTGTCTCTCGACAAATCGAAGAAACTATATACACACATTCATACATACATAAAGACAGACACGCACACACACACACACAACACACACAAACACCCCACACACACACCACACACAACACACACACACACACACACACACACGAAATTATATATATATATATTATAAATATTAATATTATAATTGAAATAAATATATATATACATACATGAATTTATTTTTAATAATTATATTTCTCTTGTTTGGTGTGTTGTGTTGTGTGTGTAAAAGAGAGAGAAATAGAAAAAGAGAGAGAGAGAGGCGGAGGGAAAGTGAGACCGAAATCGCGAGAGCCACATGTGATCAGTCATGTGTGCGTATATATACATATCTATAGTGCGAACACACATCTAGAAATCATGGGTGTAGACAGTCGGTTACAGAGCGAGGGAATGTTTAAACATGAAGGCAACGATCAATGTGTGATTTGAAAAAAAAAAAAAAATACGATATAAAATAGGACATTGACCACGAAGATAGATAGCCAGATAGATACTAATAGCATAAGAAAAAGAGAGGTAACCATTGATTCACATTACTCAACTTCCGCACTGATTTATGAATAGACAATTTCCTTGCTTATTCATTGACTCTTTTCATTATTCAACTCATCAGTCTCCTTCATATTAAGTCGATTCATTTATTCATCTAGTCAAATAACTAATTTCTCTCTCTCTCTCTCTCTTATTATCACCGGGAATAAGATTAATCACAACTATGGAAATATCGGCGGTTGAATCAATATCTGCGCTATCATTACAAACCGAGTCATATATCTGTTAATAAAAGACGTTATAGTGTAGAGATAACCTTTGATATATGGCCGATATTAATCATAAACTTGTTTGCAGAGGAAGAAATAAAAAGGCTGAGTTTGTGCCCCAAGCCGTAAATCAGTGCGGGGCATAGCTCTGACCTCACTATTATGCAAAATGACTCATCCAACTTGCGTTATATTGTTTGGGATTAGAGAGCGGCTCGATAATTATCCAACAGGAATCTGCATTTAAACTCGCCTCTTATAAATCATCGCCTAGGGTTGGAGCTATCTTTCCTTCCTGCCTGCTCCCTCCTTCTTCTTTGCTCCCCTATCTACCACACACATAGTTCCTCCCTCTCGCCGGCACACAATAGATACTACTGTTTTAATTATAGAAGGGTGCATTCGGTCAGCCTTGTTCATTTCTAGCAAAGCCCCCCCTTTCCCATACAGAATTAAAAACATCTTTCCCCCACGAAATCCCCCATTGGCTTTTTAGGGACTGCGCCAAACAGAGAATCTCTCTAATCGGTTTTGCAGTAAACAAAATGGTCCATCTTGCGTGCCGGTCCACCTAAGCGGGTCCAATTTATCTCCAGTTGAACATCCCAAAATATAGAAACATAACAGGTCATTAGTAGGTAATAAATAAGAGTCTTCGGGGTTGACCCTCGGATTTCCCAAAAAGGGGGGCCCCGAAAATTTTGCAGAGTTGGAAATTTAAGCGCTTCATTAATGAAAATTTCTTTCTCAACGGTAAATATTGGGCGGCGAGACAGACTTGAATTATGCAGAGATTCCAATAAACTTTTACGGAGAAAGAAATAGCCATACTGTAGGTGGAATAGGAATTAAACTTTACCATTACCTTTTGCCATTTCAATTTTCTTTCATGTTTCTTCTTTTTATTTTGGGTTTTATGCCGAGTCTATAAATTCTTCACAGACAAACGTAAAGTTAGCGTTCATGAGAAAATATTTTGCTGATATATATATACAGTTTGATATATACTTATTATAATTATATAAAATTATATATAAAATTATATATATTAAAAATAAAAAAAGTGGAAGGATGAAGAAAGAGTGAGAGAGATCAGGGAGGGAAAGACAAAAAAAAAAAAAAAAAAAAAAAAGAAGAAAAAATGATAATAACAAAATAACGTAAAAGGAACAAACTAAATAAATTATAAAACATAAAGAAAACAAGATAATAAATACAGAAACCAGGAAGAAAAATTGTTCACTTGAAGAGAATGGAGAATATGACACAGCGACAGATAAAGATATTCAAAGGAGAGACACGACAAGTTGCAAGTACAAATTGCAAGAAAATGCAAGATGACTGAGCACGGTTGATGGCTACAGCTTTAGTGTGACAGACAAACACGTAAGATAAGAACAAGTCAGGTTAGTTGTGTATATATTATGCGAGAATGCAGACACACACACATCGCAAATATAATAAATAATTTAATATTTATAAAAATTATATATATATAAAATAAATTTTATATATATAATATTAATTATATAAATGTATATATATATAAATATATAATATATATATTATATATATATATAATATATATATATAAAAATTTATATATAATATTTATATTTGTAAACACACACACACACACACACAAACACACACACCACACACACACATATCACCCCACACAAAACACATAAATATAATATATATATATAATTATAAATAATATTAATTATATAATATATACTATAACCCTTGTGATAAAATGACTCGTTGGGGACGTTAATATCTTTTTTTTTGGGATACCTGTAGATAATTCCTCATACTATTTATCTAATTGAAAACCATATATCACAATACACATGAGCGATGACTGCGAGACAGGAGTTACTGTGCACATAATGCAAATAAATACCTTTTCCTCTTTTATTTTCTTTCATTCTTTCTTTGTTTCTTTGTTTTCTTTGTTTTCTTTCTTTCTTTCTTTCTTTTTTTTTTTTTTTTTTTTCTGATGCAGGTTCGTCTATAAATAAGTGTTCATCTCAACAGCCATTAAAACGGCTGATGATTGATTACTCGCGTCTCGGCCATTGCCTTTTATGACGTAATAAGCAGTCGCGGAAGGAGAGGTGGCACTCAGCACGTGGATCTCGAGGATGACCTATCGCTGTCCCTCGGTCTCTCGATCGCCGGCTGATTTCTCTCTCAATGTCTCTTATTTTCTGTAGTTTTGTCTCACTCACTGGTATTATTTTTGTTTATTTCTTTTTTTCTCTTCCGATCTGTCTTTCTTTGTTTGTCTCTGCCCGCGTATTTGCTTTTTTATTTGGGCTCACTCTGTCAAACAGCTAAACTATCTATTATCTATCTAGATATGTTTTATATATATAATATATATATATATAAATACAATATATATAACATAAAAATAATAATATATATTATATATATATATATATATATTTTTGTGGGGTGTTTTTGTGGGGGGTGTGTGTTGTGTGTGTGTGGTGTGGTGTTGTTTTGTGTGTTTGTGCGCGCTGTGTGTGCGTGAACCTTAAAACATACAAATACATAACAATCCCTCTCACTTATCTTTCCCATTTCTCCGTTTATTTCCATCTCCCTTTCTCTTCTCCTTCCACCTCTTCATACCCACCCTTTCCGTCCCCCTGCCCCTCCTCTTGGACCTCCCGATCGGTTGCCCAAAGGCGGGGCTTTTAAACCACGCCCCCTTCCTCGGGCGGAGTAACCTGAGAGGAATATTAGAAGTATTATCATGTCTTTCTTTTTTGTTTATTTATCTACTTACTTAGAAAAAATATAGATCATATGTAAACTTTATTTATATGTTTAAATTAAATGTTTTATTAAATTGGAACTGAACGATTGATTTTGCCTAAATGTCTCCTCTTTTTAATCACTAATAAATTTATTGTTTTGGACATGGTGCTGTTCCGGGGGATTTAAAACGTGTGCGGTTCCTAAAAGTTTGTTTTGGTTTACTGTACATATTAATACGTCGGTTCTCCCATAATCGAGGGAAAATTTCCAAACGACTTCCAGTAAATTCAAGAATGACTGCCCCAAATTTTCTCCCGGGTTTTTCCTTTTGTTTTCTCGGTTAAGCAGTCGAATATGCATTGTATTTAAGGAACGGTAAGTCATTAGCGCCTCTCTCACTCTTTCTCTCTCTCTCTCTCCTCGCTCTCTCTCGCTCTCTCTCTCTCGGCTCTCTCTCTCCTTTCCCCTCTCGCTCTCGCTCTCCTCCTCTCCACCTTCTCTCTCTCTCTTCTCTCTCTCTCTCTCTCTTCTCTCTCTTTTTCTCTCTCTACCCTCTCTCTCTCATCTCTCCTCTCTCTCTCTCTCTCTTCTCTTTCATTTACTTCTCTCTCTCTCTCCAATTTGTGTTATAACATTAATTTAAATAATAAGGATATTACAATCAACACTATGTATTCCGGATGCTAAATTAAAACCCAAACTAAGAATGAAAAAGTTTGATAAAAATGTTTTAATAATAAAAAATGTATAATAATAATATAAAATTTAAGACAATAAATAAAAAAATAATAGTAAAAAATATGATTTTAAATTTTCAACAAAAGTTTGTACTGATAAAAAAAAACGATCGTAGATCCCCCCCCACATTTTTTTTTTTTTTTTTGAAAATCATACAGAATTATAGAAAAGAGGGGGAGGGTGTCGTGGAAGGAAGGGGATGGGGCTTTTTTATGGAACTGTGGGGGAGAGGAGTCTTGGTGATGGAGGGAGGGTCGTTGAAAGTTGGAAGGGAGGTCTTGGAGGGTGGGGTGGGATGTTTGGGGGAAGGGGGGGACGTGGAGAGAGGGAAAGGGGAAGGCTTTGGGAGGATAGAAGGAAGGGTTTCGTTGGAGTTTGGAAAGGGGGGGCCCTTTGGGAATGATGGGAAAGGGGAAGGGGGTTTTTGGGGAGGGAGGGAAGGTTGGGGAATATGGAAAGGGGTCTGAATTTGGAAGGGGGGGGTTTCTTTGAGGAAGAAGGGGGAAGGCTTTTGAGAAAGGGAAAAGATCGTGGAGGTTGTTGGGGAAGGGGAAAAAGGTTATTGGGGTAAGGGGGGGAGTGGTCGTTGAAAAAATTGGGGAAAAGAAACCATAACCCACGGGGGAGGAAAAGGTTTGTTAATGATGGGGAGGAAACAAATGCTTAAATAAAAGGGGGAGAAAAATTTGGGGGCGTAAAAAAGGCGAGGTATTGTGTGGGTGGGGGGGATTTACAATCCAAAAATAAGGGGAAAAAATTGCAAAGAAAAATTGGGGGTTTTGGCAAAGGGGGGGTGGGGGGATCAAAAATTTTTGGGGGAGAGAAAGGTGTGGAGGGATAAGGGGGATTCTAAAGGGAGGAGAGGAGGGGGGCGAGGGGAAACCGGGGAATTACCCTCACGACGCCCCCCATAAAATATCCCCAAGCTGTGGAATGGTCATCCACTCTCGGGCAGGGTTTAAAGAAGGAAAGAAAATCCCCCCCCCCCCCCCCCCCTTTTAAAAAAAAAAAAAAAGAGACAATACAACAAACGACAAGAAAAAGAGGAAAAAAAAAGGGGGGGAGAAAAAGGAGAGAAAGAGTGAGAAAGGGAACAACAGACAACAGACGGAAAGAAAGGGAAAAGGGAAAAAAGAAGAGAAAAGAAAAGGAGAGAGAAAGAAGAAGAAAGACAGAAGAGGGGAAAAGTGTGTTGAAGAAGAGAGAGAGAGGAAGAAGAAGAGAAAGAAAGAAAAAAAAAGAGAGAAAAGAAATATAAGAGAAGAGAGAAGGAAGATAGGCAAGCGAAGAGAACTACATCAATTTCCGTATGGGAAAATACGTACATTAAAATCCTTTCACTGAAAAGGAAATGCTTTTCTTCTAAGCCTCAAAACATTTTATCCATCTCCTTTTTTGTTTTCCTTTTCTTCATATAAATATTTTTAAAACTTTTTCGTAAAGAAAGCGATCCGAGTCAAATAAATCCTCAACCTGCCAGTTAATTAAAGGCTATCTTGTTTTTTTAAGGTTATAAACAGAGAGAAACTGCTGCTGGATAATGCTGAAAACTCTGGATCGGGTTTTGCTACGATCTTCCTTCTAACTTCCCCTCCTTTTCCCCCCTCCTGTCTTTCCCTTTCCTTTTCTCCTCCCTTCTTCTTTCTTCTCTCCTTTTTATCTTTCCCTTTTCCCTTTTTTTTTCCTATTTTTCCTTCTTCCCTCCCCCTTTTTTTTTCTCCTTTCCCCCTTTATTCTTCCTTCTCCTCCTTTTCTCTTCCTCCTTCTCCTTTTCTTCCTGGGTTTTTCCCTTTCCCTTTTCCTCCTCCCCTCTTATTTCTCCCCCCCTTCTCACTCGTTTTTTTTTCTCTCCCCCTCCTTCTCCTCCCCTCCCTTCTCATCTTCTTCCCCAAACACATAATTTTCCCCTTCCTCTCCTCCTAATATCTCCCCCGCCCCCCCTCCTTTTCTTCCTCCTCCCGGGCCCTTTTCACCCCTTCCAAATCACACATTTATTTCCTCCTCCCTCCCCCTCCTCCTCCTCCTCCTAAATATCTCCCCTTCTCCTCCCCTTCTCTTCCTCTTATTCCTCCTGCCCCCTCTCCTCCCCAAACTGCTCAAAATAAATATTTGTTTACCTTTTGTTCCGGTCTGAGAGACTCTGTCGAGAGGAGAAGAGAATAAACTGCAGATACGTAGGGGAGAAAAAGAGAGGGGGGGGGGGGGAACAAAAATGCAGAAAGGAAGGGAAAGAAACGAAAGTGTTAGAAGAAATTACGACCCTTTTAAGAAAGAAGAAAAACAAACTTGTTTTCAACTATTATTTGGTCAGAGATAAACAAGCAAAAAGGGGTAAAAAATATTTGTTGAAAGTTGGGTGGTTGTATATATATATAATATAAAATATAAAATATTATATTTTAAAAAAAACATAGTAAAATTCATATGTAAATACATATATTGTATATACATATATAAATATAAAAAATATATTTTAGTATATTATATAAATATAGATAAAAATTATAAAATATAAAATTTTTAATTATTTTGTTTTTTCGTGTTTTGTGCGTGCGGGGGGGTGTGTGGTGTGGGGTTGTTGGTGGGGTTTTTGTTGGGTGTGGTTGTATAAATATATTATATATTTTTATATATAAATTTTATGAAATATATAATAAAAATATTATAAATATTGATTATATTTTATGTTATATTGTTTTTTATTTATGAGTATAAAATTTTTAAATAAAAGATATTTTTATATATATTCCCCCAAAAACAAAGAAAAGCACGATTTAAAAACAAAATGTAAAAACAACAATTTAAAAAAACATTCAAATCAAGCTACAAAAAAAAAAATTAAATAAATAAAACACCCAACCTCTCTATACCTAAAAATCCCGAATACCAACGAAAACAAATGAAAAACCTCAACAACCCAAGGAACAAAAACAAAACCCCAGGCCCTAACAAAGCAATAAAACACCACAACCCAGGGGAAAAAAACAATCCTCCAAGAACAAAAACCCTCTATAACAATTATGAACACCGGTTCATAGAAAACCCGTTGTTTTTTGTGTGAAAAGCCTTTTACAAAAATGAAACTAAATAGATCAAATTTTAAATCTCCAAAAAACAGTGAAAATGGGGATACAAAGTAAGGGAAAAAGCGAGGGGAAAAAGGGGAAAAAGGGGAGAAGGAGGAGAAAAGGGGTGAAATTCGTATAGGAGGGGAAAAAAATGAAGGGGAAAGATAAAAGGAAATGGAAAGGGGAAAAAAGAAAGAGAGAAGAGAGAAAAGAAAGAGAAAGAAAAAACAACACAACAAGAAAAAAAAGAGCGGAGACAGCAACAGACAACAATAAAACAGAATTTAACGGCGACAGAACAAAAAAAAGAGAAAGAGAAGAAGTGAGAGACATTAACAAACATCAACAACAGTTTAGACAGCATACAACACTTAGACAAAATTAACAACATTAACAACCCT
Source organism: Penaeus chinensis (assembly GCF_019202785.1). NCBI lineage: Eukaryota > Metazoa > Arthropoda > Malacostraca > Decapoda > Penaeidae > Penaeus > Penaeus chinensis. The sequence continues at coordinate 35,249,101 of NC_061826.1, read as the reverse complement.
ACAGACAACATAACAGGAAAAGACAAGGGAGAAAAGACCCAAAGAAAAGGAGTAGACGACCAAAAAGACAGAAGAGACACACAACAAGAGGGAAAGCGACTTTAAAAAAATAAGAGTATAGAAAAAAGTGATGAAAAAACCCTGGACAAACGGAAGAAAACAGCAACAATGATAACAACAACATGGACGGGTTTAATAAAACAACAAACAACAACAACAACAAAGCCAACAACAAAAATCTACAACACAACAAAAAACAACACAAAAATAACAAACCCCAATAATAAAACAATAACACAATAACAACAACAAAAAATAACTCTACGGGAATGCCTCAAACAAAACAACACGCAACAACTACAGCAACAACAACAGCGACAAAAACAACAACAACAACACACAACAACACAGCAACAACAAAAAAACAAAACGAAAAAAAACAACAACAACACGACAAAAACTACACAACAAAAACACAAAACAATCAAGGACAATAAATACGCAACAACAACAACAACAAAAGCGACAAAAACAACAACACAGGAAACACTCACAAAAAACAACACAACAAAACAAACAACTACGCAACCCAAAAACAACAACAACAAAACACACAACAACTCACAACCCAAACAACAACAGAAACAAAAACAAAACAAGGACAACAACTACAGCAACAACAACAACAACAACAGTGACAACAACTACAGCAACAAAAACAACAGTGACAACAACTACAACAACAACAACAACAACAACAACACCTTCAGGACACCCGGGCCAGAAAATAACTTTCACTTCCCCATCATTCGAGTGAAGTGTGTGTGGGGGGGGGGGGGTCGAGGGGGTGCACAAGGTATAGAAAGCCAAAAATCTAACAATACTTTTTTTTAAGGTAATGTTTGATAAATTGATTTGGTCTATCTATTGTCTATCTATCGTATTTCCCATTGCTTATTTTCGTGTTCTAATTCCTCACTTGTATTTCTCTAACTATGATATCATGTTACTATCTTTCTCCCTTCTTTGTTAATCAGTTCGTCTGCATGCACGATCACGCACTTAATAATCTATCTCATTGCGAAACTCACACGAACACACATATGCACATGAATGTAAACACACACATCTGAAAGAGAGAGAGAGAGAGAGAGAGCGAGAGAAGAGAGAAAGAGAGGGAGACTACACACAAACACCACATCACAGAAACTAACAGTAATACATAACTATCTAAAAAAATATATATAATATATACATATGATAATATATATATTGTGTATATGTATCAAATATATAAATAGTATATATCAATATATATATAGTATATTTATATATATATATATATATATAGAATATAAAGTATAATATATATATAATACACACACACACTCACACACACATGTATTATATAATATATCTATATATATATATAATATAAATAATATATAAATAAAATAAATATATACATATAATATATATATATATATATTATATTATAGATATAAGTAATAAAATAATTAAAAACAAATAGTAATAAATATATATCCAAATATATATTTAAATAAATATATATATAATATGTTGTGTGTGTGTTAATATATGTTTATGAATATATATATAATATATATATATATATTATATATATATATATATATAATATAATATAAATGTATATACATATATGTTAATATCCATTAATGATATACATAATATATAAATAGTATATATATTTATATACATAATATAGTATATATATATATATATAAATATAAAAATATAATGTATATATATAAATACAAGCAAAACAAGACAAAATAGAAAAAATAAAAACTGAAACAGCAGCACGACCGGCTAAAAAGAGGAGAAGAGGAGAAGAGAAATGGTGAGCGCACTACCTGCGAGTGACGTGTATTAATGACGGGTGACCTGTCGGACAGAACACGTGTAATGTCAGCGAAGACCTAAGTGCCGCTTCGCTTTGTGTTCGTGTGGTTGGTGTTTTTGTTACTGGTGTTGTGTTACTGGGGTGTGAGGGTGTTTGTGGTTCTGTGTGTTTGTTGTGGTGTTGTGTTTTTTTGTTACTGTGTGTTTTCGTGGGGTGTTTGTTGGTTAATGAGAGTGAGTTGTTGTTGTTATTGTTACTCTGTGTTGTTGTTGTTATTGTTACTGGTGTTGTTGTTCGTGGTGGTGGTGTTGTTTTTGTTACTGGTGTTGTTGTTCGTGGTGGTGTTGTTATTGTTACTGGTGTTGTTGTTGTTGTTGTTATTGTTACTGGTGTTTTTGTTACTGGTGTTGATGTCGCTGCTATTGTAACCTGTTGTCTGTGTGTATTATTACTGTTTGTGTTTATTGGTGGCGATTTTATGTTACTGTTGTTGTTGTCGTTACTGGTTGTGATGCTGGTGTTGTTGTTACTGGCGTTGTTGTTACTTGGTATATGTTTTATTGTAATTGTGTTCGTGGGTTACCTGGTGTGATGTTGGTTGTTTAATGTTACTGGTGGTTGTTTTACGGTGTGGTGTTACGGGTTTCGGTTGTTATCGGTGGTGATGGTGCTGTTACTGGTGATGTTACTTGTGGTGATATTGTTGTTACTAATGTTACTTGTGGTTGATTTGTTTTACTAATGGTTTACGATGGTGAGGGGGTTATTGTTCTGATGGGATAATGTTTGTCACAGTTACTGTGTGATTTGTTATTGTTAGTGGTTTGAATTTATTGTTACTCCTTGTGATTCATTCTTGGGGTGTTGGCTAAATGTACTTTAAGTAACTTACTACACACAACTTGTTCTTTGTTTTATGCGTTTGTCTCTTTAGCCTTGTGAATATCCAATACCTAAATGTAAATATTTATTTTTATTGACTTTACTTCTGATATTACGTAAGTAATTAATATAGTAACAAAGGCTATTGTTAATTTAATAAGTGATGCTGTTCCAATAAGTGTACACTACTTGATTGTTTTATTTATTTGTTGTATTTTGTTTTTGTTATTGTTGTTATTGGTGCCTGGCTCGTTGATGGTGTTGTTACACACATACAAATACACACACACATACACAAACAAAATACACACACACCTACACACACACAACACACAACACACACACACAGCACACACCCACAAAATAAATATATATATATATAATAAATATATCAATATAAAAATATTATAAATATATATATATATTTAAATATATATATATATACATAAATATATGACTAAAAACGTATATATATATATATATAATAATATAATTGATATATATATAATATAAACAGCACACACACACACACCAAAGCTAATAAATATAAAATTAATTAATAATATATAACACACACACACACATATATCTATTATAAAAATACATATAAAAATACAAATATTAATAAATATGTAAATATAAACATATATCTATATACATATATGTATAATTAATTAAAAGATCAAATGTATATATATATTTATATATAAATACATAATACATACAATAATAAATACATATAATTTATATAACATATACATATATACAAACATATACATAATATATATATAAGATATAAATATTAATATATATATCTATATATGTATATATATAAGATCTGGTTGTGTGTGTAGTGTGTGTGTGTTGAGTAATTTGTTGTGTGTGTTATGTATAAAGTAAAACAAAAGAAAAAAAAAAGAAAAGAAGAAGAAAGAAATGACAAAAATTGTTGTTTGCCTATCATTATTCAAATGAAGAAATTTAAATTGATATAATGATCAATTACATTTTTTTTGGGGGAGAGGGGGATATTTAATCACGTTTGGAATCACGTTAAGATATTATTTTCCTTATCCAATTATCACCAAGACGTAAATCTGAAAGATACAAAACAAAGATATCCAAATAGAGAGGGTTACTCTTACAAAAAAACATTATATGATAATGAATAGTCCTGTAGTTTTTTTTTATGGGCCTTGTTTACATACCACAATTAAAAATCTGTTTGTTAGGCATATATTTCGACTTTCTCTATAAAATAATACATATACTTTATTAATACCTAAGTATAAAAAAAAAAAACTTATATAAATAAATAATTAACAAAAACATAAAAATATAATTAATAAATGTATAACTCTAAAAAATACAATACAAAAATTAATTAAAAAACAAATTGGTTATATTGATATGAATAAAATATTACGAATGATATACACTTTTGCTAAATAATATTTATATTAAAAGTATAAATATAAAGAAATAAAGTTATTGTGATGAAAATTAAATATAAATATATATAATAAAAAAATAAAAAAATTAATAATAAAGACAATATTTATTTTATATAGATTGAATATAAAAATATAAGATTAGTAGAACTTATATTATATACTTATAAGATTAAAATATAATAGAATTAAAAAAAAAAATAAAAATAATTAAATTAATTACATTTAGTAATTTACATATGATGTATATTATAATTATTTGAGAGATAAATAAAATAAAAAAATTTTTAATTAATAAAATCAATAATGATAAATTAATCTAAGGAAATAAAAAATCTCATGAAAAATAAATAAACTTAAATTAAAACAATTAATATCTAATAGATAAAATTAATGAAATAATTTTAGAATTATAAGAGAAAAATTAATATAAGGAAAATAGATATACTAATTAAAATAATAACTTATATGCTAAATAACATAAGATAATAATATATATAATAAGAATAGAAACAATTAAGAATAAAATAGTAAAACAATTATGAATAAATAATAAATAAATACATAAATATAAAAGTTTAGTTAAATACAAAAAATAAAAAAAATTGTTAAAGAGTAAATTATATTAAGGAAGTAAATGAATAATATATTAAACTCTAATAATTAATTAATATAAAAAAATGAACAACATTAAATAAAAATTATCCTAGCATATATAATAAATAAAAGAATAAATATATTAAAAAATAAAGATAAAAAACTCTATATAGAATATCTATATAATATTAATTTATTAAAAGTATTATTATAATGAAATAAAGTAAAGAGTACTAATATAGATATACTCTTACACTCTTTTAAAAGGATATATATTCTTATACTAAAAAATAAATTAAAAATAAATATTAATAATATATAAAATTTATCTCTTTAAAAAAATACATTACAAAAAAAAATATATATGCATCTACGGCGTGTACTAATATATATGTTTAAAATTATATATATATAAATATTAATTATATATAAATATATATATATATATGTATGTAAATTTATATATCTACAAATATAATACATAGTATACAAGATATATATAGATATATATAGAGATAATATAAATAATACGACATACATATATAGATACTATATGTATTAGATTATATATATATATATATATATATATTAAATATTATACACATACAGAATTACATATTTTGTGTTGTTGGTTGTGTGTGTGGTTGTATTTCTTGAAATATAATAATATATATATATATTATATATATATATAATGATACATAAATATGTATATATATAATATATAGCTATATACATATATGATTATATATGTAGATAGAATATATGTTTTATTCTACACACACCACACATATATATATAATATATATATAAAATATAATAAATATATATATAAAGAAAAATACTAAAATATGGTGTGGGCTGTGTGGTGTTGTGTGCTGAATATATATATATATTATATATAAATATATAAAATATAAAATATTTTAAAATATATATATATATATATAATATATTATAATACAATAAATATATTATGTGTAATGTATGTTGTATATATATATATATATATATATATATATATATAAAATGTTATGATAAATATAATATATTAACATACATTATATAAAAAAAAAAAACATTGTGTGTTGTGCAATAAGAATATCAAATAATAAAATGTATATAGAATATATATATTATTAAATATATATAAAAATATATAATATATGCATATCCCATGGGTTTAACCTTTATTTGTTTTATTTACCTCCGATTCATAAATTCCCCTGTACTGTTTTTAAACCCCGGAACACACACCCCAACATCTCCCCCCCCCCACCCACCCCACCCCCACCGGCGGGCTAATCACTCCAGCCTACAACAAGCAGCCCTTATGGTCTCCTTCTCTTCTCCCTCCTCCACACGCCCATAAACGTTGATGGTGTTGCACTTACCCTCGTCCCCCATCTCGCCCTCCCCCCCCCCGTCCCTTCCCTTCCATCTCTCCTGCCAGCCCCCACTTTCCCCCCCAACCTGACCTACCATACCCTCTTCCCCATCCCTCCCCCTCTATCTGTTATCAGTGAGGTTCTCCCCTGTGAGGGATCTGCCTCTTGCTCCTTCCTTGCCCACTCTCCCCCCCAAAACCGCAGCTGTCCCTGCCCACTTCCCCACTCCTCCCATCCTAATTGCATTTCTTTTTTTTGCTCTTCGGACGTATTTTCAAACGTATTTCCATCATAATCATCATCACCTTTATATACGTCATGAAATGTCATCGTAGATTCCACCCAACCACCTCCCTCCATCCTCTCCATCCACAATCTCCCTCACCTTCCACTTGCCACTCCCTCCACCTCACTCCCACTTCCACCCTCCCTCTTCCACCTCCTCCTCCATCATACACACTTCCTGTAGTCCTTAATGTGTCTGGATCACCGTATAGGAAGGGCGAGTAGCGCCAGATAAGGCAAAGTGCTCATGATTCACACGTAAGTGGCGGGTCAGAGGGAAACAAAAAAAAAAAAAAAAAGGGGGGGGGGAAAAAAAGCGAGTGAGGGAGGGAGAGTGTGAGAGGTATAAAAGAAAGAGGGAGAAAAAGGATGAGAGAGAGAGAGAAAGAAGGAAGAGAAGAAGAGAGATGAAAGAGAATAGATTAATAGAAGAAGAGAGAGAGAAGAGAAGGGGGGGAGATAATAGATGGTAGATAGTAATAGATAGACAAAAAGGGGGGGGGGGTGAGGAAGAGAAAAAGAAAAGGGAAAGGAAAATAGATAATAATAATAGATATAATAAATAAACAGCCCGACGAAAGAGAAAAGAGAGAGAGAAGATGAGAAGAGAGAGAGAGAGAGAGGGGGAGAGAAGTAATGGTTAGATAGATAGGTAGAAATAGACAACAGAGAAAAAGAGAGAGAAAGGGGAGAGAGAAGAGAAAGAGGAGAAGAAGAGAGAGAAAGAGAAGAAGAGAGAAGAAAGAGAGAAAAAAGAGAGAGAGAGGAAGAGAGAGAGAGAGGGGGGTGAGAACAAAAGAAAGATCCTGTTATTGTTATTTTTTTTGTAATTGAATAGAGATTTATATACATAATATATAATATATAAATAATATTTATATAATATACTTGTCTATATATATGTATAAACATATATAATATATTATATAAAATTATATATATAAATAGACAAAATTATGTTATAGAGAAAATAGATATAGATGGAAAGATAATAATAAATATATATATATAAATATATAATATATATATAATATATAAATACGAATTAAAATGTTTATATATATAATTAAATATAAAATTTTATATGGGTATAATATGATAGATAGAACATTATAGATAAACCTATAATATAAAAAATATGGTATACAATAAATTAATGCTATAATAAAAAAATATAGAAAGACAACAATAATAAATATATAATACAGATGTGTATATAAAAAATATATACAATATATATATATATATTTTATATATATTTATATATAATATAAATAATAATAATTATATATATATTGTGTAATTATTTATATATAATAATATATATATATATATATATTAAATACATATAATATATATATATATATATATATATATATATAAAATACATACTGTTATATATTTATCTATCTGCTGTTGTAATATATATAATATATTATATTAAATATATTAATAATTTTTTTTTTTTTATATATATTAAAAAATATATATAATATAATAATTATTTTTTAATGGGTGTGTTTATATAAATATTTTAATATATATTATATTTAAGTGTTTGTTTTAATATATTAATTATAAATAATATAATAAATATAATATATATATATATTGTTTGTGTGGGGTTTTGTTGGGGTGGTTTTAATATAATAAATAAATATTATATAATATATATATATAAATTATATAGGGAAATTTTGGTGTGTGGGTATTATGTGGGGTAAAAATATATATTAATATATATAATAATAAAATATATTTATTTTTTTATTTACATTTTTCCCTGTGGGGATGAATACCCACACCATAAAGAAATCCACCACCAAAAAGACCCTTTCCCCGATTTATAAATGTGTGCAAGAGGTTATGTATACATAAAACTCGCTCCGACGGGGCCGTGGATATCGTTCCCTCGAAAAAGAGAGTATTGATAGATTCGCTCCGGCATCAAGATTTAATAAGATCCTCGAATAAAATTCTATTGGGATAATTCGCGGAATTTTTCACGACTGCATTCCGGAGACTCTTCCCCTCCTCATCCTCCTCCCCCCTCCTTCCTCCTCCTTTCCCCCTCCTCCTCCTCCTCCCCTCCTCCTCCTCCTCCTCCTCCTCCTTCTCCTCCTCCTCCTCCTCCTCTCCTCCTCCTCCTCCTCTTCCTCCCCTTCCCTTCTCCCGCCCTCCACTCGCCTTTTCCCTTCTTCCTCCCTTTCCTGTGAAGAGAGAGAGAGAAAGAGAGAGAAAGAAGAAGAAAAGAGAGAGAGAGAGAAGAGGAGAGAGAAAGTGAGAAAAGAGTGAAGAGAGAGGGGAGAAGAGAAGACAAGAAAAGAGGGGAAGGGGAGAAAAGAGAGAGATTTAGATTGAGAAGAGAGAAGAGGGAAAAAGAAGAGGAAAAGGAGAGAGAGATGAAAAAATTGGAGAGAAGAGAGAAAAACAAAAACAATTGAGAGGTACAACAAAAAAGCAAAACAAAAAATTTAAAATGAAAGAGGGGCAGAAGGACTAAAAAAAAAAAAAAAGACAAGAGAGAAACGAAAAAAAAAAGAGAGAAAAAAGAAAGAACGAGAGGGAGAGAGAGAGAGACAGAGAGATTAGCATCACACCACTATATTAATGAAGATGATGCAACATTTCAGAGCCACTCACAGCTATCATGACAATTGTAAAATAACTATGAAAAGTCATATCATCTTGGTTAATAGAGCCTCCTCATTCCATTCCGTCGTCGCGTCTTTTGTTTTATGTATATTGTCATTTCGTCTTTTTTTTTCTTTCTTTTTTATATTCTGGATTTTTTTCGATTTATTCTTAGAGATAAGATGGTATGTAAACAGGTATAGTAATTATGCGTGAGAAAATCGAATAGCGATATAAGGCTAGGGAAAGATAGAGATAGCGATAGATAGATAGATCGATCGATCGATAGTATGAGATAGATAGAAGAGAGCGAAGTAGAGGATGAGAGTAGAGATAGAGAGGGTGTGGGGAGAAAGGGCAGACACACACACGCACACAACACTACTCACACATACATCAACAAAAACAATACATACAGCCAGACAATCTGACATACACATACACAGTTAAGCAGACAGGCAAAAAAAACTCGAAATACTCCTCAATTCACACGCTACTCTTAACAGCTTTTCGCGATATAAAGACTTGACCTACTTAAGAATTCTTACATTCTCATATCCATTCAACTTCCTCCCGCTCTGCTTTTTGCTCATTCCCTTGACATTAATTGTAAGCTAATTACAGGTGTGGATACAAGCTTAATGACGGGAGTTGATGAGAAAAGTTGGTGCCTTTTTGCTGTTCTTTTTTTTTTTTTTTTTTTTTTTGTTTTCTTGGGTGAAAGGGCGGATAGGGAGAGGGATGGGAAGGAGAGTAATGATGGATGTTGATGATGAAGGGAGGGAGAGATTAGGAAATGAGAGGGTGGGGATATATAATAACTATATATATTATATATGATATAAATATATATATAAAATAGAGAGCAGAAGAGATGAAGAAGAATAGAGAGAGAGAAGATAGAAGAAGATAGAGATAGAGAAGAGAAGAGAGATGAGAGAGAGTGAGAGAGAGAGATAAACAGAAAGACACAATATAATCTACAGATAGATAGATAGAGAGAAAGAGAAGACAGAGAGAGAAAGAAAAATGTGAAGTAAGCGTGAACGAGCAATGAGAAAATTAAGAGGTAAATTATAGTGATATGAATCGATAGAAATAGATAGATAGATTAAAATAGTAATAGATAGTGAATAACAGAGTGATAGATAATAGGACATGTCAAAGTAAATCTATAAATAATGTATAAATATATAAATAGATAATTGGAGAAGAGATGAAGAAGAGAAGAAATAGAAGAAGAGAAAAGAGAGAAGAAAAGAAAGATGAGAGAGAGAGAGAGAGTGATGAGAGAGAGAGATGACAAAGAGAGAGAAGAAAGAGAGAGAAGAGAGAGAAAGAAGGAGAAGAGAAGAGAAGAGAAAGAGAGAAGAGAGAAAAGAGAAAGAGAAATAGAAGAGAGAGAGAGAAAGAGAAAATGGTAGTGAAAGAAGAGAGAGAGATGAGAGAGAGAGAAGAGAGAGAAGAGAGAAAGAGAAAGAGAGAGAAGAGAAGAAGATAAGAGAGAAAGTATTAAAGAAAAAGAAGAGGAAAAGAAAGAGAGAGAAAGAAAGTGTATGAGAGAGAAATTAAGAAAATTAAAAGAAGAGAGAGAAGAGAGAAAGAAAAAAGGCATGAGAGAGAGAGAGGGGAGAGCAAACAGACAGACAAAACTAGAGATAAGACACGAAACAATAACGAAGACCGCGTAGGATAATCCGATATGGAAAGAGAGAACTCAAATTAACCTCTCTCAAATGCCCCACATATGGAATAGCGGGGAGAGTTGGGAAGAATAGGAAAGTAGGATAAGAATGGAAGGAGTAGAGGATGGAAAGAGGGGGTGGGAGGTGTGGAGGGGGGTATTCTTTCAGAAATGGATTATCTGTATCTAATAGCCATAAGGAGCATCAAAGGCTGTTCTTAAAGCGATGATGCCTCTCGAAATCTTTGAGAATTATGGACGATATTGATGAATATTATCAAGGTGAGATGATATCGATTTATGATTTGTTGATTCTTGTGTTACATAAATTTATTGTGCGGAGACGATGAATAGGATATGTTTGATGATTAGATAAATGTAGATTATATAATTATGATTAGTCACTGTGACAATATTAATATGACAATTAAGTGGGTTCGAAACTATGATAGTAAAAATAGTAAATGTCAATTATGCCAATGAAAAAAAAAAATACATAAACAGCAGTAATAAAAACACACAATAACAATTTAAATTTGGGGAAGGAAATATATCAATAAAAAATAAAGATAAGAAAGACTAACCAGGACCAACTCATCGTTACGACAGACAGACGCTCGAAAAGTAAAATATTTGTAAAGTAATTAATAATCCCCGAAGTTAAGAAACATCCTCTTTAATGGGGGAAGAAAGATCTTTTTAAATGGGGACACTTTCATGTCGCTCCACGCACTATTCTCCCCTTTATTTTTTGTATTTATCTTCATTCATTCTGTTTATCCGCTATGATGGAGGTTTCGTGTGCATAGTTGTGGGGTGGTGGTTGGGAGAGGCAGAGAGAGGAAAAAAGCAAACATAAAGAGGAGAGAGAGAAGGAGAGAGAGAGAGAGAAGAGAGAGAGAAGAGAGAAGGAGAGAGGGAGAGGAGGAGGAGAGAAGAGAGAAGAGAAGAGAGAGAGAGAGAGTAGAGAGAGAGAAGACGGGGGGGAGGTAGGGAGAAGGAGTAAGGAGGGGAGAGAAGAGAAGAGAGAGAAGAGAGAAGAGAAGAAGAGAAGAGATAGGAGAGAGAGAAAGAGAGAGTAGAAGAGAGAAAAAGAGAGGAAGGGGGGGGAGAGAGAAGAAAGAAGAGAGAAGAAGAAGAGAGAGAGAGGGGGAGAGAGTGGAGAGAGAAGGAGAGAGAGAAGAGAAAGGAAGGGGAAAAAAGAGAAAAGAGAGAAAAAAGAGAGAAGAAAGGGGGGGGGAATGAGGGAGAGATAAAGAGAGAGAGAGAAGGGGAGAGAGAGAGAAGAGAAAAGGGGAAAAAGAGAAGAGAGAAGAGAGAGAGAGAGAGAAAAAGAGGAAGATGAGAGAGAGAGAAAAAGGAGAAGAGAGAGAGAGAGAGAGAGAGAGAGAGGAGGGGGGGGGAGGAGAAGAGAGAGAAAGAAAGAGAGGAGTGAGAGAGGAGAGAAAGATAAAAAGGATAGGAGGAAAAGAGAAAGAGAGAGAAATAAAGTGGGGGAGGGAAGTGAGAGAGAGAGAAGAGAGAAGAAAGAGAAAGAGAAAGGGGGGGAGAAAAAGAGAGAGGGGAGAAGAGAAAGAGAGAGAGAGGGGAAGGGGGGGGAGGGGGAGAGAGGGGGAGAGAAAAAAAGAAAGGAAGATTGGAGAGAAAGGGGCGGCGTGGTGGTGGGGTGGGGGTGATGTGTGTGTGTGGGGTGTGTTTGTGGTTTTATGTGGTTGTGTGGAGCTGCGCGTGTGTGTTGTGGTGCGTTTTCGGTTGTTCCCGTGAGCGAGAGAAAAACGTAACTCAGCAGCGAAGGAAAATAGAGCACATATGTTCAAGGAAAATATACTTATGAGATATATCACCGCATAAATATACTTTCCAAACAGTCAACTGAGTCGGTCTCTCTGTTTTCTTGTACACCCAATGTTATTATTAGTTAAGACCTAAATACTTCATCTTACACAGTATGCTAATAACGTTTAGATATCCCGTAATGAGCTTTTCTCTGTCATTAGCGAATCACTTAACATATATCTACCCTGAGGTATAATTAAACCAATAGTAATTACGATTTTGTCTTTTAAGTAATAACTCATTTACCTTATATATATGTTGTGGTGAATATATGTTACATACTTACAGGCACAAAGTTCACTTGCACATAAACACGTACGTACACAAATGTGTGTACGTGTGTATGCTTGTGCGTGTTTGTACACACACACACACCCACACACAAATATTTTAAATATATTATAAATATATAAATTTTATATAATTTTTTATTTCTAAAATATGTTTTATATATATATATATAAATATATAATATATATAAAAATATATATATATTTTATATATATAAATAAATTGGTGTGTGGTGTGTGAAATTATACGTATATATAGATATAAATATAATATATATAATATATAATATATAATATATATATATATTTATATTATTACAATATTTTTATATATACATACAATATAACATATAAAAATATATATATCTATATATATATAGTATATATAATATATATTTTATAATATATATAATATTATATTAATATATATAATTATAATTTATTTTTATATAACATAAAATTTTACACACACACACACACACACACAAACAAAAACAAAAAAAAATATATAATGATAATATATAAAATTATATATATATTTTTATATATATAAATAAATACATTGTGTGTGTGTGTGTGTATGTTGTGTGTGGTGTTTGTTGTGTTAAGGGGATTTTCGGGTTTTACTCCCGAAGCCCTTTTTTTAAATTTACATAACTACAAGGCAAACGGAAATTTTTTTGGGCACAGCCCTTGACCATACACGGAAAGGAATTCAAGGCAACTGTCGGGCGGCCACTATCATATTTAGGTAAATTGGCCCAAATATATCAAATCCGTCATGTGCTCACATCGCGTTTGGGCGATGTTCGTGTGCAGAATGCACACATAATCCCCATTCGCGCCCAATTTAAAAACAATAATAAAAAAACCCTATATATTATATAATATAAAAAAAAAAAATTATATATAATATTTTAAAAATAATAAAAAATAACAAAAAAAAAACAAAAAAATCTTCAAAAAAATAAACCCCAAAACAAAAATAACCAAAAAAAAAAAAATAAAAAAAATTTTTTTTTTATAAAAAAATATATATAAACTATATATATATATAATTTATTATCAAATATTAGATGTGTTATTGGGTTATAGATTTTTTTAAAAAAAATATATAAAATATTAAAAAATTAAAAATTTAAAAAATTTTTAAACCCATAACCCCACCAATACCTTAAAAAAAACACCCCCAGCCCCAACCCCCCGAAATAAATTTCCCAGACGGAAGCGCCCTATCTGCCCAAAATGAAACGGAACCGGAAAATCCCGTTTTCTAAAGCCCGTATCGCCACCCCGAAGGAAACCACGCCCCGCGCGCGCTCGCCCCTCCGGGGGAATGGTCCTAGTGGGAGGAACCGAGGGTAAGATAATGATGATTTTGGGTAATCAAGAAAGAGATATATGCAACGTTTCTTACGGCTTTTGGGTACGCAACTTGTTAGTTTTTTTTTTTTTTTTTTTCCTTATTTTCTTTTATGACTGTTTTTAATGTGTGTGCTCTTTAAAAAAAAAAAAAAAAATAGCAGAGAAAAAAAACGCGAAAATAGCCAGTCTCGATAATCTTCCAAATTTTCAAAGTCGTAAAAATTTAAATTGCTGGTGGGAAAGACCCAAAGTTAATTATTGATATCAGTTTTTATTTTGAAAATTTTCCCGATTTCGTGTTTAGATACTATAACTCCAGAGGCACTAATGTATATGCACCCA
>NC_061826.1:35181962-35184462 GCF_019202785.1 Penaeus chinensis | reverse complement strand
TCTATCTATCTATCTCTATCTCTCTCTGCCTCTCTTTCTCTCTCTATATATATATAGATAGATAGATAGATAGATAGAGAGAGAGAGAGAGAGAGAGAGAGATAGAGATAGAGGGAGAGAGATAGATAGATGCCATATATACCATTCATACAAGTATATATAATACACACATATATATATAATATACTATATATATATATATATATATATATATATTATGTCTATATGTGTGTGTGTGTGTGTGCCATATAACATACATACATACATACATACACACACACACATATATAATATATATATATATATATATTTAGCAATGTATTTACATAAACATGTTTGTGTGTGTGTGTGTGTGTTGTTCGTGTGCTTGTGTGGATTATGTGTATTTTATATACGACTCCTCTCTCACTCTCACTCTCCTCCACTCTCTCTCCGTCCTCTCTTCCCTCTCTCTCTCTCTCTCTCCTCTCTCCTCTCTCCTCTCTCACTGCTCTCCTCTCTCTCTCTCTCCTCTCTCTCTCCTCATCTCTCTCACTCTCTCTCCTCTCTCTCTCACTCTTCCTACTCTTTCTTCTCTCTCTCTCACTCTCCCTCCCTCTCTCTCTCTCTCTCTCTCTCACTCTCCTCTCTCTCTCTCCTCTCTCCTCCTTATCTCCTCTCCATCCCTTCCGTCCTCCCCTCATTCGCACACGCCGATAATCCAAGACCTGTATTTACTCAGGTTCTTAGCTTAGTCCCCCCCCCCTCCCTAACCCTTACCCCATCTGCTACCCCCACCTTTAAACAGAAGCTTCTTTCCCTACCACTACCCACACCCCCTACCCCTCCCCTACCCAATACCCCCTACCCCCACCCCTCCCCACACACCCTACCCCTCCCCTACCCCACCCCCCCTACCCCCCCACCCCCCCCACATCCCCCTACCCCACCCCTCCCACCCCCCCTACCCCATCCCTCCCACACCCCATACCCAAACCCCTTCCCTCACACCCCTTACCCCACCCCTACCCACACCCCTTACCCATTCCCTCCCCACACCCCCTACCCCATCCCTCCCCACACCCCCTACCCCACCCTTCCCCACCCCACACCCCCACAAAGGGAAAAGGGAAAAGGGATTATCCGGGATATTTATTGTCATTATTAGGGCCGAGAAAAGCGAAGGACACGGCCTTTGTGTCTTAACCTTATGATGACAAGCCATTGCCTTCGGTCTCATGGTCTGTGTGGATTTCGGTCTCATGGTCTGTGTGGATTTCGGTCTCATGGCAGCTGGAGGTCCCGTTGGTCGAGGCTGGCGTGTTTGTTTATATTTGCTTGGATGTACGGGTGGATTGGGGAGTGTTGGTGTGGGTATTGGGGTGTGGGTGGGTGTGTGGGTGTCTGTGTGTGGGGGGGGGGGTGTTTGTGTGTTTGTGTGTGAGTGTGTGTTGTGTGTGTGTGTTTGTGTGTGTGAGTGTGTGTGTGTTTGTGTGTTTGTGTGTGTATTTTTGTGTTTGTGTGTGTGTGTTTGTGGTGTGTAGTGTGTGTGGCGTTGTTTTGTGTGGTGTGTGTGTTTGTGTGTTTTTTTTTCTTTATTTGTGTGTGTGTGTTTTTGTTTGATGTGTGTGTGTGTTTTGTGTTTGTGTGTGTGTGTGTGTTTGTGTGGTTTTTTTTCTGTATTGTGTGTGTGCGTGTGTTTGTGTGTGTGTGTGTTTTCTGTATTTGTGTGTGTGTGTTTGTTTTTGTTTGTTTATGTGTATGTTTTTGTGTGTTTGTGTGTGTTTTTGTGCGTAAGTGTGTTTGTCTTTACCCTCATCTCGTTCATTCCATTTCTATCCATCTCTCTTTCTTTCCTGCTTCTCATTTATTTTTATTTTTCCTGTTTTACTTAGTATAGTATTATTTCTCTCTTTCTCCATCTCTCTCCCTCTTCCTCCCTGTCTTCCTCCCTTAGACTCCTCTCCTCCCTTCCTCCCCCATCTTCTCTCTCCCCTCCCTCCCTCCCCCTCCCTTCTCCCTCTCTTCTTTCCTTCCCTCCCACCCTCCCCCTACCCCTCTCCCTTCCCTCCCCGCCTCCCCATCTCCCTTCCCTCCCTACTTCCCCCATCTCCCTTCCTCCCTCCCTCCCCCATCTCCTTTCCCTCCTCCCTTCCCTCCCTCCCCCATCTCCCTTCCCTCCTTCCCTCCCTCCCCCATCTCCCTACCCCCTTCCCTCCCTCCCCCCATCTCCTCCCTCCCTCCCCCCCCCATCTCCCTTCCCTCCCACCCTCCCCCATCTCCCTTCCCTCCCTCCCTCCCCCATCTCCCTTCCCCTCCCTTCCTCCCTCCCCTCCTTCCCTCCCTTCCCTCCCTCCCTCCCCCATCTCCCTTCCCACCCCCCCCCATCTCCCTTCCTTCCCTCCACATCTCCCTTCCCCATTCCCTTCCCTCCTTCCCTCTCCCCATCTCCCTTTCCCTACCTCCTCCCTCCCTCCTTTCCCTCCCTTCCCGCCCTTCCCTCCCCCATCTCCCTCCCTCC
>NC_061826.1:35113973-35128973 GCF_019202785.1 Penaeus chinensis | reverse complement strand
ACACACTAACCATACACATAACCCCAAAACACCTACAAGCACAAGCCATAAAGTCACATAACAAAATACAATCTAATATAATCAATCAAAAAAAACATAAAAAACCACAAAAGGCACAAACTCATGAATCAACCAAAAACAAAACCTCAATACAATCAACTACACTCAACAAGACACAAACTCAACTCAACAATCACACAACACACTCATAAAACTCTCAAACACCTCAAAAATAACACCAAATCCAAAACTCCAGAAACACTCGTAAAAAACCTCTCAAATATATCTCAAATTACTCTCACAGCAATCAAATAACAAACACAATTTAACGAGAACCCCACTCTACCACACAAAGACAGAACAAGCTCCACAAAAACTCACAAACAACAGCACACACAAAAAAGTTTCATACAACTAATAATCATCAAAACCCAGTACAATCAACACTCTCATCAACAACAAGATACACAAAAAACTCAAGAATTCTCAAGAAACACAAACACAATCACACGCCAACATCATCAACTCATCAATACAAAGCTCAACACAAACATCAAAAACTCAAATCACCAAAAACCACACATATTACAACACAACAACTACATACACTCGCAGCACACAAAGCACCTCAAACAATCAAAAACAAAAGATCACACATAACATCCTCCAGGAATCCAACACACAACGACACATATCACCCAACACTCATATCAAACACACTCAAAAACAACCTCAATTAAGACGAACAACAAAACCGCACCCACAACAAAAAACAAATCACAAGAAACACAACAACAGAGCAAACAATCTCCAAATCAACCAACATCACTCTCATCACCACACTCACGGACTATAATCACAACAACAAATATCAAGCTCAAGAAACTCGAAAATACAATCACTCAAAACACTCAAAAAAACAACAAACTCAATAAAAACCTCAATCACAACCCCCAAAAAAACAAATAACAAACGACAACACCAGAAATCAACAAAAACATCTCACACACAACATCAACAACCTCACCAAAGCACAACCAAAAAACTCAACACAAATCAAAAAAACTCAACAATCACTCAAATCACAAAGCAAATAACTCAAACAAAAAAAAACCCTAACAAAAATCACTCACTAAAATCAAAAACCTCTACTCAATCTCACAAAACTCAAAAAAACTCACAAAATCTCAAAAACGATCTCAACCCCTCTCACAACAAGAAAAAAACTATCAACTCAAACATCTCGACAAACAACCAAATCACCAGTAAAAAAACTATGAAACAGTACTCACTCAACTATACTCAAATGCAAACAACAACACACACACACCTCTCAAATCTCACAACACTCAACAAAAATTCAAACACAACACAACCTATAACAACCACACAACAAATTCTCATCAACACAATACACTCCAAACACATATAATTAAAAAACCTACCTCTCAACAAACAACCACCACTCAACACCACCGAACAAAAACAATCTCACATACAAACTCAACTCAATCAAACAAAACAATCAATCAAACGAAACATGCTCCACAAAACACTATTCAACCCTTCTCACCACACTACCTCATCTCCAACTCGAAACCCCTCATCAACAACAAATCAAACACATCAGCCTCCAACAACTAAAACACCAAAACTCACAATCAACCTAATACGTCTCAATCTCAACAAACACACAACAAAACTCAAACCTCACAAAACAAAACAAGAAACTCTGACCACAGCATAAACATACCCACAACCAAAAAAAACTCATCATACACTAAAACCCCACTCGATACTCACTCAATCTCGAACTCACAAAAAAGCAAACGATAATCTCTACAACCACTCAACAATCAAACCACCACAAAAAATCGTCAGACTCCATGCCAATCAAATCAAAACTCAACAAAAACTCGCAAACTCACCAAAAAACTCAACTCAAATAACCAAAACAAACACATAACACAGAATCAAAAACAAATACAAGTAAATCGCAATCAATAAACATACCATCAATAAACAACAACAACCAAACACTCCCACTCACACACATTCCTCTCAAAAATACACGACAACTAACAATTCAAGAAATACAACCACAAAAAAACAATACTACCTAAATCAACTCCATTCAAACACGCGAAATACAAAAACAGTCAACTCAATTCCACTCAACAAAAAAAAACAAAACTACTCCTCTGTAAAAGAATACACCACATAAACTCACACAAACATCACTCTCTCAAGCACAACTACACACAACCCCTCACAACATCAAAACGAAAAACAACCCTCCTCATACGTCAATATCACATAGCAACTACACTCACAACCAAGAGACTCAAACTCAACATCAGACAACCAACACCAATCCCTCCTCTAACCTCGACTCTCAGCTAACTCACCAAACGACTCAATAGTCACAAACATCAACAACTCCATCAAAAAAACAAATCAATACTCAAAACCAAGTCACAATCAACTCACAACACAACTCACATCAAATATCAGACTAAAAGACAAAAAAAAACCTCAAAAAAAAACATATCAACAATGACAAAACACAAAAGCATCAATCATCAAAAACTCAAACAAAAGCCCCCCTCTCAAAAGAACAAAAATAAATACACACAAACAAAACCACAGTAAAGCAAACTCACTCCTCAAAAAACAAAGTCAAACACGAATAACAGAAAAATAAAAACAAATCACACGAAAACAATCCAAATATAAAAATTTAGATATTCTCAACACAAAAACTCAGACACAATAACAAATCACTTATCTACAAACAAAAAACAACACTGCACAGTCAAAAGCTCATAATCATCACAAACTCTCAAACCGAAACATTCAAACCACAACACAAAAAACACACAAGAAATCAAATCACACACCATCAAATTCACAAACCCACCAAATAAAAAAAACAACTCAAAACACATCAACAAACAACAATCAACACCAAAAAAATCAACAAAACTCAAAATCAAACAACCATCTCACTCATCATCAAGAAACAACTAACGAATTCAAAAACAACAAAACAAGACAAAAACAATCAAACAACAAATATCAAAAAAACAAAAATCCAATACTCAAACCCTCACAACACCAACAACTCACAGAATAAGACAAAACCCTCTCATACCACACACAACACACATCAAAGCCCTCTCAACAAACATCATCTCACAATCCAATTGAACAAAATCACACAAAACTAATCATCTCAACTTAAACTCACATCCAAACACAAAAAACTCCGAACGACCAAATCACAATCACAACCAACACACAAAACACACCCAATCTAATCACAACAAACATTATCACAACACCAAAATCAACAAGCACCAAATACTAAAACATAGAAAAAATCCCACAACCGATCACACACAACGACAAACTCAAAACTCACCATCACGAAACAACAACACCAACACAACCCCTCTCAAACACTCAACCTCAACGAAAAACTCACCATACAAGTCAGACATCCAAACAAAACAGCACAACACCGAGTCACAATAAAACCTCAAACTCAATTCAGAAAGAAAAAAAATACAAACAATACACCTCACCTCATACTCAAACAAATAAACAACTCACACGAAACTCAAATCAACTCACCAACTCATCAATCCCTCCCCACCCAAGAATAACTCAACTCAACTCTAAAAGCAAACACACACTCAAAAGACCCTCTCCTCTCACTCCACACAGATACACACCTCAAAGCACTCTACAAACATCATACAACCACAATCAACTCACAATCTCACACTCACCAGCACACTCACCACCAACACACCAATCACCACACAAACACACTCAAAAAAAACATATCAACTCATCAAACAAAAGATACTAAAAACATCAATTCTAACCCTCGCACACCACACTCTCCACCAGTAAAGTTCAATCACAAACAAAAGAACAAACGAAACAAAAATACAATCAACATCAACTCAATCACAATCAATCAACAACTAACAAAACACACACACAACACAAATTCACTCAAAAACTCAACAACACAACTTCAAAAAAAACACTCAATACTCACAACAATCAAATACACAACAAACGGAATAACCCCCCCAACAACAAAAAAAACCAAGAAACAACACACCAATCGAATCACACACTCAACTTCAACAATCAAAAACACTCAACATAACCAAGAGACACACCATCATACACAACACCCTAAAACAATCAAATACCCGACAACACACTCATACCTCAACATACAAACGACAACTCAATCAAAGACTCACCTTCCCCCCCCAAGGACCAAAACATACATCTCAACACAAGAAAAGAAACAAAACACGACTCAGAACCACAACAATCACATAAACAAACTACCCCTCACACTCACACTCTCACAAATTCAACACAAAAAAAAAAGCACAGTACAAAAACACAACTCGACACAAAAAAAACTAAAAAACTCAACAAAAACTCAATACACAAACTCAACCTTCATCACAATCGACAAAAACCAAACTCAAACAATCGACACAGAACACACAACAAAACCAAAAAGAATCAAAAGCAAAACAAATCACAAAAACATAACAACACCACCTCATAACATCAAAAATCAAAACTCACCCAAACAAAATCAAAGAACAACAACACGAAACACACAAAACACCAAAAACCAACTCACCATCCGAAATCCCCTACTTCAAAAACACAAACAACTCAACATAAACACCAATAACACAACAACAACAAACTCAATACAACCTCACCTCTCAAGAACCACACTCTCAAACTCAGACAACAACAAAAAAAAACACTAAAAACAACAAAAAAGAACAAAAAAAAAACTCATAAACCAACTAAAACTCAAAAAATCAAAACACAAACATACAGAACAAACTCAAAAAAAATCACGAACCCAAAACATACACAATCACACAATATACAACATCAGAGAACACAATAACTCAAAATAACCAAAACTCAAATCAAAAAATCACATCAAACCTCACTCACTCACACAGCACAATACACACATAAACGAAGATCTCAAATACAAAACACCCTCTCAACTCAGAAATAACGCATAATTAAAATCATATAAACAACCAATACCAGATTCTTCCACTCACAAAACAACTCCACATTCAAACCCCTCTCAAAAAACATTAACAACACAACAAAAACGCAACAACAAACACAAACAAAAGGAAAACGTCATTCTCAATCAAACTCACAAAAACATAAACACAAAACCCTCCTCTCCAAAATCAATCCAAACCAAAAAACAACATCACCATCACCAACTAAAACTCAATCAAAACAAGATCACTCAAACAGAACCAATCAGCTCAGTCAAACAAACATAACAACCAATCACCAGCAACACTCAAAACCAAAAGCACTAACAACACAAACTATAAAAAAATTCAACACAAACAACCAATCCAACGAAGAACTCAAATGAGAACTCAAAACAACTCATCACAAAGACTCACCAACCAACAACAAAAACACAAACACAACAATACTCATCATGGACAACATATCAAACACGCTCAACCAACACATCAAACTCAACACACCAACTCTCAACGAACGAAACAATCAAACTAATATAACTCCACAATCACTCTCACATCAAACACACCGTCTCGAAAAAAACAATTCCAACAACAATCAATCTCTCACAAAACAGAACACTCAAACCACTCATCCCAACCAAGACAACAACATACAAACAAATCCAAAACAACCGACTCCAACACACACAAACAATTCAACATAACAACACCAATAATCCAAGATCACACAACCAAACACAAGACTCCCACATCAAAATACATTGCACACACACAAAAACAGAATACAAATCAACCAACAAAATAAACCAAAACATTCACACTCAAGTCACTCATAAAACTAACGAAAAAGCACAAACACAGAGCGACACAACAACACCACTCAATCCTCAATCTAAGACACTCAACGAATGACAAATCAATCAACAACTCTCATCAAAAACAAAACCCAGCATATCTCGCACAAAGCACTCAATAAAAATAACAACATCTCAAAACAGGGAACTCAACTCGATAACGTCCAACCAAACATCACAATCAAAAACTCAAAAGACTCACCTCGACTAAAAACAATCACATCTAACACCATCACATGGTCACAAAATCACAACCTCAATCCAAATATATGGTTCACTAAATCTCAAAACAACAACAAACCAAACCACACGCTCAAGCAAAACAACCATAAAAGACACTCACTCAAATACCAAAAATCCACAATCAACCACAGATACTCAAACATCACAATGAACAAACTCACAACAAATACAACCCTAAGACTCAAAAACAACAACAAAACCAAGCAAACAAACACACTCAACAAATTTTTTTCACCCAAAACTTCAAAACACTCAACAATACATCTCAACATTTCACAGTATCTTCTCAAGACAAACTCAGACAATCTCACTCAAACGCAATAAAAGCTAAAAAAATCAGAAACCAAAAACCAAAATTCAACTCAACACACAAAAAACACACCCTCAAAATCAACTCGAAAGAACGAACTCACAAAAACCTCACTCAACACTCAACTCACAACCTCCTCAACCATCCCTTGAGAAGAGAGGAAAGGCCGAAACACAGACATATTGCATACCCACCGACACCCTCCATCACTTCCCTACTCCCCCCCATCCCCCCTCCCTTGTCTCGCTTACCCATCGACCCCATCACTCATCCTCCCTATCCGGTCCGAACGCCTCTCCCTTACCTTTCATTCTCTGACCCCCTTCAATCACCCTAGCCCCGTTCCCCCACAACACCGACGAAAACTCCCCTCCCCCTCCTTCGCCTTTCACACTGACCCCCTCCCCTTCAACCCCTCCTCGGAACTCAGCCTTTTACACTGACCCCCTCCCCACCTCGCCTTTACCACTTGACCCCTCCCTCCCCTCCTCGCACTTCCACTGACCCCCTCACCATCCCCACCTCGCCTTTCCACTGACCCCATCCCCTCCTCCCTTATCACTGACCCCCCTCCCCTCCCATCCTCGCCCTCCACTGACACCCCTCCCCTCCTCGCTTTCCACTGACACCCTACCCCCCTCCTCGCTTTTTTTTTCCACTGACCCCTCCCCTCACCCCCATTCGCTATTCCACTGACCCCTCCCCTCCATCCCCCTCATGCCTTTACACTGACCCCCTCCCCTCCCCTTCCTCGCCTTCCACTACCCCCCTCCCCTCCCTCCTCGCTCAGCCTTTCCACTGACTCCCCTCCCCTCCCCTCCTACGCTTTCACACTGAACCCCCTAACCCCCCATCCTATCGCTTTCCACTACCCCTCTCACCCACACCCTCCTCGCATTTTCCACGACCCCCTCACCCTCACCCCCTCAGCTTTTCCCCTGACCCCTCGAATTCTCCTCCCTCCTCCTCGCTTTTCACTGACCCCCTCCCCTCGCCCTCCTCCTTATCCACTGACCCCCTCCCCGTCCCACACCTCGCATTTCCACTGACCCCCGCCCCTCCCCTCCTCGCTTTTCACTGAACCCCTCACCCCCCTCCTGCTTTCTCCATTGACCCATCCCCGCCTCTGCCTTTCCACTGACCCCCTCCCCTCCCCTTACCTCGCCTTTTCCACTGATCCCCTCCCCTCCCTCGCTTTTCCACTGACCCCCTCCCTACCCCCCCCTCCTCCTCGCTTTTTCCACTAGACCCGCTACCCTCCCCCTCCTCGCATTTCACTGACACCCCTCACCCTCCCCCTCCTTACGCCTATTCCCTGACACCCCCACCCTCCCCCTCCTCGCCTTTCCACTGACCACCGCCTCCCCCTCTCCCCTCCTCGCTTTTCCATTGACCCCCCCCTCCCCTCCTCGCTTTTCCACGGACCCCCGTCCCCTCCCCCCCTCGCCTTTCCACTACCCCCCTCCCCTCGCCCTCCTCGCTTTTTCACTGACCCCCTCCCCCCCTCCTCGCTCTCCATTATGACCCATTCCCCTCCTCAGCTTTCCACTGACCCCCTCCCCTCCCCTCCTCGCCTTTATCCCACTGAATCCCCTCACCCTCCCTCGCTTTTCCCACCTGACTCCCCTCCCCCCCTCCTCGCTTTTTCCACTGACCCCCTCCCCTCCCACTCCTCTGCTTTCCACTGACCCCCTCCCCACCCCCTCCTCCGCCTTGTTCTCACTGACCTCCCCACCCCTCCCCCCTCCTCGCCTTTCCACTGACCCCCTCCCCCTCCCCTCCTCGCTTTTCCACTGACCCCTCTCCCTCCCCCCCTCCTCGCCTAATTCCCTTACCCCCTCCCCCTTCCCCCTCCTGCTTTTCCACTGACCCCCTCACCCTCCCCCCCTTCGCTTTCCACTGACCCCTCCCCTCCCACCCTCGGCCTTCCCACTGACCCCACCCCCTCCCCTCCTCGCCTTTCCACTGACCCCCTCCCCTCCCCCTCCTCGCCTTTCCACTGACCCCCTCCCTCCCCCCCTCGCTTTTCCACTGACCCCCTCCCCACCCCCGCCACGCCTATCCCCTGGACCTCACCCTTCCCCTCCCCCGTCGCTTTCCACTGACACCCCCCCTCTTCTGATTTCTCTCTCTTTCGTCTCTCTAACTCTTCCCTTCTACATCATCTCTCTTAGTGTCTTCGAATCCTCTCTGTGAGTACTCTCCTCTATTCTACAGCTCCTACTTCCTTCTATCTCTTTAAATACTCGCCTCTCTTTCGATCTGACGTTATTCTTCTAGCATACTCTCCCTGCTCCTTAATATTCTCTTACTTCTGTCTCCTTACCCAGTAGTCTCTCTCTCTCTCTGTTCCATCACTCTAGTTCTCATACTTCTTCTCCACACTCTCATCTCTCTACTAATCCCTCATCCGATACTATATCTGTCAGTTCGTCCCTCTCTCACTCATTCTATTCACTTCGTCCGACAGTTTAATTTCCCGAAAGTAAATAGATCTTATAAGAAAGAATAAAATAGAAGCAACACAAGTGAGCGAAAGACATGATGTAATTCCTCCCTCCCCCCATCGTCCCCTCATCCTCCGTCCATTTTCCTCCGCTACTTCATCTCATGTCACACTCCATTACGCGAAAAGAATTGTCCTCAGCTGCGCCTCCGACTCCGCGATTCTGGGGGGGGGTGGGCATGGGATTGGGAGGGAGGTGAGAGGGATACGGGATTGGTGTAAGGAAGAGTGTGATGGGGGGTAGGAATGGAGTAGGGATAGGGGAGGGTTGGGGAGAAAGAGGGTGGAATGGGCGGAAGGATGGAGAGGGGATAGGGGAGGGGTTGGGGAGGAAAGAGGGTGGAATGGGGGGAAGGATGGAGAGGGAAGAGGGGAGGGGTTGGGGAAGAGGGGAGGGAAGGCTTAATGGGAAAGGAGGAGAATGGGAGGGATGGGGAGGGGGGAAGAGGGAGGGGAAGGAGGAAGAGGGAAGGAAGAGCGGTAGAAGGAGGGAGGAGGAGAAGGATGGAAAGGGGCGTGAGGAAGGAAAAGCGCTGGGGAGGGGCAGGGGGGAGGTGTAAGGGGCGCGAGGGGACGGCGGGGAGGAGGGAAGAAGACTCCTGTCCATCGCCGACACCGAAAGGGGCCTCCGTCAGGGGGGGGGGGGCTGGCGCCCGTCTGCCCTGTTCTCCCTCCGCCCAGATTTATTTGGCCTTAAATCACAGCGGCCATAACAATAATTTATGGGCCCGCGCAGAGACTCCTGGTGCTGTTTCCGCTGGCTTTGGCAAGGGCGCTGCATCTTCTCCCTTTGCTCCCTTCGCCCTCCCCTTCCCTCCCTAGTCCCCTCTCCCTCACCCCTTTCGCGTATTGCTCCCCCTCTCCCCCTTTCTCTTTTCAACCCTTCCTCTCCTTCCTCTGGTCGTTCTGTCGATGCTTTCACTTGTTTCATGTTTTTGGTATCCTGCCTTTCTCTCGCTCTCTTTTCCGGTTTCTGTTTGTCTGTCCTCTCTCTTTCACTCACTCCCGTCTATCTCTCTCTCATCACATCGGTCTCTCGTCCTCTCCTCCTCATCTCTCATCTCATCTCTCCTCTCTCTCTCTCTCCTCATCCTCTCTTCTCTCTCTCCTTCTTTTCCCCTTTCTCATTCCCTCGTCCTGCAAAATCACCCAATAAGAACAAGAAGAAGAACAGAAAGAACAAAACCAAGAACAAGAAATAAAGAACAAGAAAACAAAACCAAGAAGAACAAGAAATAAAGAACAAGAACGAGACCGAGAAAGAAAGTTTTTCATGTCTCATTCTTTCTTAATTCACGGTCGGTCTTGTCTCGTCGCTGGAAGGTAGAGAGACATCATGGGTATTAGCCTCGAGGTAAAGATGTATTCTGTCTTTCTCCGTGACGGACGCTGGGGGGGGGGGTGAAGGGAAGGAAAGGAGGGAAGGTTAGGAGAGGGAAGGGAGGGGAACGGTTAGGATAGGAGGAGGGAAGGGAATGAGGGAAATGGAACAAGGGAAGGAGGAGAGGAGGGAAAGGGAAAGGGAAGGAAGGTGGGGGAAAAAGGGTGAGGAGGAGGGAAAGGTAAAAAAGGGAAGGAAGGGGGTAAGTGGGAGGAGTAGGAAATAGGGAAGGAGGGGAAGAAGGGGAAGGAGAGAGAAAGGAAAGTAAAGGAGGGAAACATAAAAATTTCCTTCGTCTATTCCAGTGCGCTTCTTTTCCTTGCTTCGTGTGGGCAGCGCTTGGCAGTTTTCCCGGGACGTCTTTTCACTCCTTCTTTCCCGTTGGTACCCCTGTCCTTGCCTGTCTGGCATTCTTTCCCCTTGCCCGTTAGCTTTTTCTTCCCCTCATTTCCCTTGCCCTTTCCTCGCCTCCGTTGCCCTAAATCCCTACATTCGACCCCTTTATCCTTTTTCCGCCAATCTCCTTCTTCCTCCCTCATCCCGGTTCTGTCCTTCTTTCCATCTCCTTCTCCTCCTCCGGTTTCACTTTTACAGTTTTTTTTCTGTTACCATATATTCGGTTATTTTGTTTTGTTCTGAGTTTTTTTTTTTCTCCCTTGGTCTCTTTACGCTTTTCCTCCTTTCAGCTTCGCCTCCCCTAGTTCGCTCGACCTCGTACTCTCTTCTCACGTATACTTTACTTGCTCCATCCTGTACTCTTTCCCCTCTACATCTATCCTGTCTACTTCCCGACTCCCTAGCAACACTCCTTCAACGCTAGCGTCCCCGCTCCTTCGTTAACTCCCTATCCCCACCCTTTCCCTACACCCTCCACGCCCGCTGTCCTCTCTTCCTATCTTCCCTCGTCCACTTCAACGCCCTGCGCAAACTCATCTCTTGCCTAATTCCCTTCCGCCCTCCCTGCCCAACCCCCACCCACCCCCCATTACTGATGCCCGTAACCTGCATTTCACACCATCGAGCTTCACCTCCCCGCCCCCGTCGCCCCCACGAAGATCCAGGCAAACTCACGCTCGTCGCATCGCTCGGAGCACGCTCTCTCCAGAGAGACTCGAGGCTCTCTCCGCTACTCTCTAGTCCTATCTCGCTCGCGCCCCCCGCCCCCCTCACATCTCTCCCCTCCCCACCCGCCATCCCCCCTAACCACCCAACACCGCCACCCCCCCCACCCACCCACCCCCCACACACCACCCCAACACCCACAACCCGAAATCCCCCACTAAAACCCACCCACTAACCAAAACCTTACCCGACCCCACGCGTCACCGAAAAAAGCGTCCCTCCCCACCTAAACCAGCCTCCTTCAGCACCACGTCCGCTCCCGCCCACCCCATCTACCTACAAAAACAAAACATAGAATAATTACAGCCAAATCCAACCCAAATACACTCACCTCCTCATCACAATCAACAAACAACCAAAAGGAAACCTCAATCCCACCCCAGTGGCGCATTCTCGCCAGTCCTCCTCCCATCGCTCGCATCGTCCGCTTTCTAGAACCTTTTGCTGGAGGTTCGCCCCCCCTTTCCCCCCTGTACATCCTGAGCGAGGGTTTGACTCGTGAGCGCTCTCAGCGCAGAGCGCTATCGCTGAGAGAGGAAGGTATGTAGGGATCCGCCGACCTCCTCCTCTATACTCTCTCTCGCCTCTCTCGCAGGTCCCCAGGTCAGCGCAACGTAGCGCTCTCGCGCGATTGAGCATACAGAGCGAGTCTCTTCTCTGATCTCTCTCGTCGCTCTCTCTCGAGAGCGCTTCTCCGCGTAGTCGCACTCACGCGCGTGCACGCACTGCGCTAGCGCTGTCCTTTCTTGCGACGGTGCAGATTGCTTACCTAGTCTCCCCCACTACCGATTGACCCCAGAAAAACAGCCCGCCCCCTACAGATATAACTACGTTCACACAAGCCCACCAGCTCCAATGTCATCCATCGAAGCGTATAAGTAGGACGCACCAAGAAAAACCGACTTTAAAGCAATTAGGAAAAGCAAACTGCCAAGAAATCTCCGAACAAGGCTACTTCGAGACCTATGCCTTATATTCTTATATTTTTATAGTTATCTTAATTTTATCACCAAACTGTCTCCCTGTCTACCCGCTCTCTCTCAATCATCTCTCTCAACTCTTCTCACTCTCGCACACTCACACATCTCACTCACATCAACGTCTAACGAGTGCTCTCCTCTCACTCTCATCTCTTACTATTCACTCTCTCATATCACTCTCAACACTTTTCTCTCTCCTCTCTCATCACACACACAGAACGCACACACACACAACAAACACACAACACACACACCCACACCACATAAACTATATATATAAATAAATACAAATCTAAAAAAGTAAGACAAAATAAATAAAACAAAGAAACACACACACAAACCAATCCATACACTAACACTAACACAGCTCTACATATAACAAAATCAAACACAAACTTCACAATAAAAAAACAGTAATACAATATACAACCCCCACAACAACCCCCCACAATCAGAAAAACCTAAACACAAAACACTCAATCAACTCATAATCAATCACTAACAGCCCACATATCAACTCGACTCAAATCTCACACCATATAAACACCCACACACCCACACCCCACTAAATAAACACATATAACAAATAACTATAAAAACTCACTAACACTAACTCTAACAAGTATTTAATACAATCAACTTCTAACATAAAACACAAAATAACAAATCAAAATAATATATATAGTATAGTAAGCTAGATACTGATTGAGATTCAGCCCATCACCACAACCATATAAAACTCTAAAAAATAATCTCAATAACAAAAAAAAAAAATATATCACATACTCTACAAATAACAGACGTGAGTTTAGAGTGAGTGTTGTGTGTGAAGCCCCATCACCCCAACCTAAAAACGAAAAATAATATATCTGACACACTAAATCTAACAATCTCACTATACACACTCATCAAAAACCATCACTAAAAATCACTTATATATATATATAAATTTAGATTTCCCATCCAAAAATATAACTCTCCTATCTAACACACTATAAACACTCTAACTCTAACAATATAAATTTAGCATAAATGTAAAGGAAACCCCCAAACAAAAAAAACTACTACATATAAATTCCCACAGCTATAGAAATAACACTCTACACAAGACAATAACTAAATATAACCTAAAATCACTATAAAAATATAAGTAACTTATCTCACTCTATAACTAAATTAAACATACAATATAAATGTTAATTCAGATTTATTGCACAACCCACCACACCCCCACACACACCCACACAAAATCTTATAAACTTACAAAATAAATAACAATAAATACACACATCCAATAAGAGTGTGTGTGTGTGTGTTTGTGTGTGTGTGTGTGAGCACACACACATACATAACAAAATATCTCAATATATACAATAAATAATAACTACAAAAACTATCAACGATAACTATAAAGACTAACATAACTAATCAATTATATAAAACAAATATATATCTAAAGAACAAAATTAAATGTAAGATGTTGAGTGTGTTCAACTAACCGACCCACAAACAAACCACACACACAAATATGTGCACCCACTCTAAAATATAAATAATAAAAATATATATAGTATAAAACTATATATCTAAATTCCTAATCAATCAAAAAAATACAATATAAAACATAACAAATAACGTAAACTAAAATATATATATGTGTGTGGAGTGGTGTTTGTATATAATAATATCTAAAATAAAATCTATAAAAATCAATAGTCTAAAAATATATAACTATAAAAATCAATATATATATATACAAAATATGTTGTGTGTGTGTAGTTGTATATATAAAACATATATATAAAATACATATAAATATATAAAATATAGATATATACTATATATATAAATATATAACTATACATATATAAATATATTAAATATATGATATAACACAATACTATAAATTAATACAGTATATAAAAAATACCATATAAAAAACAATCACAAATAGAAAACACACTCAATCACATTTATATCAAAATTTTGTTTTCCATACAAATAAAAATGATATAAAATATAAATATATTATGTAAATAAATTTACATACATAACTAAGTATACATGTATATATATTATATATCTATAACATATAATATAATATATACATATATCCCCACTCACTCTCTCTATCTCGCTCTCCACTCTCATCTCTCGTCTCATCTCATCCACGCTCTCTCGTCTCTCTCTCACCTCTCTTCTCACTCAGTCTCTCTCATCTCTTGCCTCTCACTCTCTCTCAGATCATCCCCCACCCCTTCACTCATCTCTCTCCACAAAAGAAGGGATGGAAATCAGTCCACTAGTTTTATGATGAAACTTGGTCTTGTATTATTGATCTTGGGGGAAACAATGACTCTGAAAAAGGAAAAAAGAATCTTTGATTTGGGTTCTTAGAAAGTGAATATATTTTTTCCGATATTTTGGTTTTCTTTTTCCATTTCTTTTCGGTTTTATTAAAGAAAAAAAATTTGCAGTATAGACGACCTAGTCCCTCCGGAAAACATTTTTTTTTTTCTG